>NW_023330932.1:0-55551 GCF_011100685.1 Canis lupus familiaris
CCTCACCTGGAAGTGGTAACTCTGATCACACTGGGCCTCTCCCAGATCTGGGACTCTGGTCCTCACCTGGGCCTCATCTGGACCTAGTGACTCGGTCCCCACCGGGCTTCACCTGGATCTGGTGACTCTGGTCCCCACCTGGATTTCACCTGGAACTGGTGACTGGTCCATACCTGAACCTCTCCTGGACCTGGTGACTCTGGTCCTCACCTGGGCCTCATCTGGACCTAGTGACTCTGGTCCCCCTGGGAATCCCTGGACCGTGAATCTGGTCCCCATCTGGGCCTCCCCCAGTCCTGGTGACTTTGTTCCCCACCTGGACCTGATTGCTGTGGACTCCTTCTTGGCCTCACCTGGAACTGGTGACTCTCATCCTAACTGGGCCTAGCTCAATCTCCTGACTCTGGTCCTCCCCTGTGGACCACTATGAACAGGATACTCTGTACCACACCTGAGCCTCACCTGGACATGATGACTCTGGATCCACTCTGGGCCTCACCCTGACGTGGTAACTCTGGTCCCCATGTGGATGTCACCTAGACCAGGTGAATCTCGTACCCCTCTAGGCCTCAACTAGACCTGGTGACTCTGGTTCTCACCTGGGCCTCACCGGGACCTAGGGAATATTCTCCCCAACTGTGCTTCATTTGGACCTGGTGACTCTGGTTCTACCTGGGCATCATCGGGACATGGATGTATTCCCCCTGGACTGACCTGATCCTGTAACTCTGGTCCTGATTTGGCCCTCTTCTTCCAGGTGACTCTGGATCCACCTTGGTTCACCGTAACTGATGACTCTTATCCTAAGCATGGCCTCACCTGACCTGGTACTGTGGTTCCCATCGGGACCTCACCTGGACCTCATGTCTCTGGTCCCACTGGGCCTCACCAGGACCTGGTGTCTCTGATACCCACCTTGGTAGCATCAGGATACGGTTACACTGTTCACTAACAGTGACCTAGCCGGACCTATTATCTGGTCTTCACCTGGGCCACACCTGGACATGTTGACACTGGTTCCCACCTGGTCTCACCTGGACATGCTGAGTCGGATCCACCTGGTCCTCCCCTGTAACTGGTGATTCTCGTTCCCACATGGACATCATGTGGACCTGGTGGCAGTGTTTCTAGCTTCTCATGTACCTCTCGTGACTCTGGTCCCCACCAGGGCCTCACAGGGCCCTGGTGAGTGTGGTTGCCACCTGCACCTCAAGTGGACCTGGTCATTCTGGTCTGCACCTGAGACTACCCTGGATCTGGTGACTGTGGTCCCCACCTGGGCTTCACCCTTTGGGGACTCCGGTCTCCTTCTGGGCCTCACCTGGCCTGTTGACCATGGTCCCACTGGGCAAAATTGGGACCCGGTGACTGTGTTCCACACTGGACCTCACCTGGACCAGGTGATTCTGATCTACCTCTGGGTCTCACCGTACCCTAGTGACTGTGAACCCCACTTTGGCCTGACTTGGACCTGCTGACCCTGGTTGCCACCTGCGCTGACTCGAACTGTTGACTCTGGTAATTTCAAGGGCCTACCCTGTATCTTGTGATCCTGGTCCCCACCTGGGCCTCACCTGGACGTGGTGACTTATGTCAACCGCGTACTCACCTGTACCTGCTTACTGTGTTCCACATCTGGGCCTCAAGTAGACTTGTTGACCATGGTCCCCAAGCCGGCCTCACATGACCTGTTGCCTCTGATCCCCACCGGGGCCTCACTGTACCTGGTAACTCTGATCTTCACCTGGGCCTCATCTGGACCTAGTGACTCTGGTCCCCACCTGGGCTTCACCTGGATCTGGAGACTCTCGTCCCCACCTGGACTTCACCTGGATCTTGTGACTCTGGTCCCCACCTGGACCTCTCCTCGACCTGGTGACTCTCTTTCCAACATGGACCTCACCTGGATCTGTTGACTCTGGTCTCAGTTTGGCCTCACCTGTACTGGTGTCTCTCGTCCCCACTTTGACCTAACTCAGAACTGCTGAATCTTGCCCCACCTAGGCCGCACCAGACCTGGTGACTCTTGTCCCCAGCTATGCCTCAATTCGACCTGATGAATCTGGTCCTCACGTGGGCCTCATATGGACCTGGGACTCACCTGGATAGAGTGGCTCTGGTTCCCACAAGGGGCACCTGATACTGGTGATTGTGGTCTTATTCTATTACTCACCTGGACATAGCGATTCTGTTCCCCATCTGGGCCTGCATGGCCCTAGTGACTCTGGTCCTCACCCAGGCATCATTGGGACCTGGATACTCTATTCCACACCTAGGGCTAACTTTGACCCGGGACCTCTGGTCCCATTCTGGGCCTCAAACTAAACTGGTTACTCTGGTTCCCCTCTGGGCCTCACCCTTACCTGGTGACTCTGGTCACCCCTTGGGCTTCACTTGGGCCTGGTGAATCTGGTCCTTAGCTGGTCCACATTTGGATCTGGTGACTGGTCGCCACCTGGGCCTCACCTGGACTTGGTGAATCCTGTTGCCACCAGCGCCTCACCTGGACCTTGTGACTGTGGTCCCACCTGGACCTCACCTGGATCTGGTGGCTCTGGTTCCCATATGGGGCTCTCCTGGACCTGGTTCCTGTGGTCTCCATCTGGCCTCACCTGGAACACAATGACTCTGATCCATATTTGGGCCTCTCCTGGACTGTTGACACTGGTCCTTACCTGGGCAACATTGGGACCTGGATACTCTCTTATATACCTGGGCCTCACCTGGACCTGGTGACTGTGTTCCCACCTGGGCCTCACCTGGACGAGGTGACTGGCTCCCACAGGGACCTCACCTGGACCTGGTGATTCAGGTCCTCATATGGGAATCATGGGACCTGGGTTCTCAGTTACACATCGGGCCTCACCTGGACCTAGTGATTCTCGTCCCCTCTGGGCCTCACCCTGACGTGGTGACTCAGGTCCCCACCTGGATATCACCAGAACCGGGTCACTCTGGTCCCCCTCTGGGACTCCCCCGGAGCTGGGGACACTGGTCCTCAACTGGGCCTCAACAGGACCTGGTGAATCTACTCCTCACTAAGGCCTCGTCTGCACCTTGTGACTCTTTCCCACCTGGCATCTATGGGACATGGTTACTCTGTTCCCCACCTGGGCCTCACATGGACATGATAACTTTGCTCCACACTTTGGCCTGAACTGATCCTGATGACTCTGGTCCCCCGACCTAGACCTCAATCTGGACCTGGTGACTGTGGTCCCCACCTGGGTCTCACCTGGACCTGGTGACTCTCGTTCCCACATGAACCACACCAGGATCCGATGACTGTGTTGTTTCTTGTAGAATCACTTTTAACTGGTGACTCCAGTCCCCACTCGGTCCTCACGTGGATTGGGTGACTTGGCCTGGGGTTGGCCTCACATGGACCTGGTTAGTGGGGATGCCACTTGGGACTCACCCATACCTGGTGACTCAGATCTCCACGTGGGCCTCCTGGACCTGGTGAATCTGGTCCTTACCTGGTCCTCTCCCAGACCCGGGGACTCTGGTCACCACCTGGGCCTCACCTCGACCTGGTGAATCCGACCCCATCTTGGCCTCACTCAGTCCTGGTGACTTTGTTCCCCACCTTGACCTGATTGCTGTGGACTCTTTCATGGCCTCACCTGGACATGGGACTCTGATCCTATCTGCGTGTCACCCAGACCTGGTGACTCTGGTCCTCACCTGGGCATCATTGGTATCTGGTGACTCTGTTCCACACCTGAGCCTCACCTGGACATGAGGCTCTGGCCTCTGGAACCACTCTGGGCCTAACCCTGACCTGGTGACTCTGGTCTCCATCTGGATGTCACATGGACCAGGCGATTCTGGTACCCCTCTAGGCCTGAACCAGTTCTGGTGACTCTGGTCCTCAACTGGGCCTCACCTGGACCTATTGAATATGCTCCATCTGGGCCTCATTTGGACCTGGTGACTCTGGTCCCTACCTGGGCATCATCGGGACATGGATCCACTGCATGGCCTGCAGGTTGGCCTCAGCTGTACCTGCTAACTCTGGTCCCTACCTGGCATCACCGGACACGGTTCCTCTGCATGGCCTCCAGGTTGGCCTCACCTGGACCTAGAGACTGGGGTTGCCACCTGGGGCTCACCCATACCTGGTGACACAGGTCCCCACGTGGGCCTCACTTGGACCTGGTGAATCTGGTCCTTATGGTCCTCACCCGGACCTGGTAATCCTGGTCACCACCTGGGAATCATGGACAGGGTGAATCTGGTCCCCATCTGGGCCTCAACAGTCCTGTTGACTTTCTTCCCCACCTGGACCTGATTGCTGTGGACTCCTTCTTGGCCTCAACTGGAACTGGTGACTCTGATCCTAACTGAGCCTCACCCAGATCTGGTGACTCTGGTCCTCACCTGTGGACCATTATGACCTGGATACTTTGTTACACACCTGAGCCTCACCTGGACATGATGACTCTGGATCCCCTCTGGGCCTCAGCCTGACATGGTGACTCTGGTCCGCATCTGGATGTCACCTAGACCAGGTGAATCTCGTACCCCTCTAGGCCTCAACTAGACCTGGTGACTCTGGTCCTCAACAAGGCCTCAACGAGACCTAGTGAATATGCTCCCCACCTGCGCCTCATCTGGACCTGGTGACGCTGGTTCTATCTGGGCATCATCGGGACATGGTTACTCTGTTCCCCTCTGGGACTGACCTGATCCTGGTAACTCTGGTCCTGACTTTGGCCTCTCTGTACCAGGTGATTCTGGCTCTAACTGGGCCTCACCTGTAACTGGTGACTCTGATTCTAAGCATGGCCTCACCTGACCTGGTGTTTGTGGTTCCCATAGGGACCTCACCTGGACCTCATGTCTCTGGTCCCTCCTGGGCCTCACCAGGGCTGGTGTCTCTGGTACCCACCTGGTTAGCATCAGGATATGGTTACACTGTTCACTAACAGTGACCCAGCCGGACCTATTAACTCTGGTCTTCACCTGGGCCACACCTGGACATGGTGTCACTGTTTCCCACCTGGGTCTCACCTGGATATGGTGAGTCGGATCCCCACATGGTCCTCACCTGTAACTGGTGATTCTCGTTCCCACATGGATATCATGTGGACCTGTTGGCCGCAGTGTTTCTAGCATCTTTTTTTTTAATTTTTATTTATTTATGATAGTCACAGAGAGAGAGAGAGGCAGAGACACAGACAGAGGGAGAAGCAGGAACCATGCACCGGGAGCCCGACGTGGGATTCGATCCCGGGTCTCCATGATCGCTCCCGGGGCCTAAGGCAGGCGCCAAACCGCTGCGCCACCCAGGGATCCCATCTGTTTGTAGCTTCTCATGTACCTCGTGACTCTGGTCCCCACCAGTGCCTTACCGGGACCGGGTGAGTTTGGTTGCCACCTGCACCACACCTGGACCTGGTGATTCTGGTCTGCACCTGAGACTACCCTGGATCTGGTGACTGTGGTCCCCACCTGGGCTTCACCTAGCCCTGTTGACCATGGTCCTCATCACGGAAAAATGGCACCCGGTGACTGTGTTCCACACCTGGACCTCACCTGGAGCAGGTGACTCTGTTCCCCCTGTGGGTCTCACCGTGCTCTAGTGACTGTGAACCCACTTTGGCCTGACTTGGACCTGCTGACCCTGGTTGCCACCTGCGCGTTACCTCGAACTGTTGACTCTGGTTGTTCAAGGGCCTCCCCTGTACCTGGTGATCCTGGTTCCCACCTGGTCCTCACCTGGGCCTGGTGACTCTTGTCACCACCGGGACTCACTTGGACCTGGTTACAGTGTTCCACACTGGGCCTCAAGTAGAACTCTTGACCATGGTCCCAAGCCTGCCTCACATGGACCAGTTGCCTCTGATACCTACCAGCGCCTCACGTGTACCTGGTAACTCTGGTCGTCACCTGGGCCTCATCTGGACCTAGTGACTCTGGTCCCCACCTGGGCTTCACCTGGATCTGGTGACTCTGGTCCCCACCTGTACCTCTCCTCGACCTGGTGACTCTCTTTCCAACATGGGCCTCACCTGGATCTGGTGACTCTGGTCCTCAGTTTGGCCTCACCTGGACCTGGTGTCTCTCGTCCCCACTTTGACCTAACTCAGAACTGCTGAATCTTGCCCCACCTAGGCCGCACCCAGACCTGGTGACCTTGTCCCCAGCTATGCCTCAATTCGACCTGATGAATCTGGTCCTCACGTGGGCCTCACATGGACCTGGGACTCAGCTGGATAGAGTGGCTCTGGTTCCCACAAAGGGCTCACTGATACTGGTGACTGGGGTCTTTTTCTATGCCTCTCCAGGACCTAGTCATTCTGTTCCCCTTCTGGGCCTGCATGGCCCTAGTGACTCTGGTCCTCACCCAGGCATCATTGGGACCTGGATACTCTATTCCACACCTGGGACTCACTTTGACCAGGGACCTCTGGTCCCATTCTGGGCCTCAAACTAAACTGGTTACTCTGGTTCCCCCTCTGGGACTCACCCTTACCTGGTGAATCTGGTCACGCCTTGGGCTTCACTTTGGCCTGGTGAATCTGGTCCTTAGCTGGTACTCACCTGGATCTGGTGACTGGTCGCCACCTGGGCCTCACCTGGACCTGGTGAATCTCTTCCCCATCTGGGCCTCACCCAGTCCTGGTGACTTTGTTCCCCACCTGGACCTGATTGCTTTGGACACTTTCTTGGCCTCACCTGGAACTGGTGATTCTCGTTCCCACATGGCATCATGTGGACCTGGTGGCTGCAGTGTTTCTAGCTTCTCATGTACCTCGTGATTCTGGTCCCCACCAGGGCCTCAAAGGGACCTGGTGAGTTGGTTGCCACCTGCACCACACCTGGAACTGATGATTCTGGTCTGCACCTGAGACTACCCTGGATCTGGTGACTGTGGTCCCCACCTGGGCTTCACCCGGATTTGGGGACTCCGGTCCCCATCCGGGCCTCAACTGTACCTGTTGACCATGGTCCTCAACTGGGCAAAATTGGGACCCGGTGACTGTGTTCCACAACTGGACCTCTCCTGGACCACATGACTCTGGTCCCCCTGGGTCTCACCGTGCCTTCGACTGTGAACCCCACTTTGGCCTGACTTGGACCTGCTGACCCTGGTTGCCACCTGTGCCTGACTTCGAACTGTTGACTCCTGTTCTTTCAAGGGCCTCCCCTGTACCTGGTGATCCTGGTCCCCACATGGGCCTCACGTGGACGTGGTGACTCTAGTCACCACCGCGGACTCACCTGGACCTGCTTACTGTGTTCCACACCTCGGCCTCAAGTAGACCTGTTGACCATGGTCCCCATGCCGGCCTCACATGGACATGTTGACTCTAATCCCCACCGGGGCCTCACGTGTACCTGGTAACTCTGGTCCTCACCTGGGCCTCATCTGGACCTAGTGACTCTGGTCCCCACCTGGGCTTCACCTGGAACTGGTGGCTCTGGTCCCCACCTGGGTTTCACCTGGAACTGGTGACGCTCTTTCCAACATGGACTTCACTTGGTGAATCTGGTCCTTAGCTGGTCCACATTTGGATCTGGTGACTGGTCGCCACCTGGGCCTCACCTGGACTTGGTGAATACTGTTGCCACCTGCGCCCCCCCTGGAACTTGTGACTGTGGTCCCACCAGAACCTCACCTGGATCTGGAGGCTCTGGTTCCCATAAGGGGCTCTCCTGGACCTGGTTCTTGTGGTCTCCATCTAGCCTCACCTGGAACACAATGACTCTGATCCATATTTGTGCCTCTCTTGGACCTGTGGACTCTGGTCCTTACCTGGGGATCATTGGGACCTGGATACTCTCTTATATACCTGGGCGTCACCTGGACCTGGTGACTGTGGTCCCACCTGGGCCTCACCTGGATGAGGTGACTGGTTCCCACAGGGACCTCACCTGGACCTGGTGACTCAGGTCCTCAAATCGGCATCATGGGACCTGTTATCTCAGTTCCAAATCGGGCCTCACCTGGACCTAGTGATTCTCGTCCCCCTCTGGGCCTCACCCTGACCTGTTGACTCTGGTCCTCACCTGGATATCACAAGAACCGGGTGACTCTGGTCCCCCTTTGGGACTCACCCAGAGCTGGGGAGACTGGTACTCAACTGGGCCTCACACGATCTGGTGAATCTACTCCTCACTTAGGCCTCGTCTGCACCTTGTGACTCTTATCCCACCTGGCATCAATGGGATATGGTTACTCTGTTCCCCACCTGGGCCTCACTTGGACATGATAACTGTTTCTCCGCACTTTGGCCTCAACTGGTCCTGATGACACTGGCCCCCACCTAGGCCTCAATCTGGACCTGGTGACTGTGGTCCCCACCTGGGTCTCACCTTGACCTGTTGCCTCTCGTTCCCACATGAACCACACCTGGACCTGGTGACTGTGGTGTCCTTGTAGACTCACATTTACCTGGTGACTCCGTTCCCGTCTAGGGCCTCACCTGGATCTGGTGACTCTGGCCTGCTGGTTGGCTTCACCTGGAATTGGTGAGTGGGGTTGTCACCTGGGCCTCACCCATACCTGGTGACTCAGGTCCCTACGTGGGCCTCTTGGACCTGGTGAATCTAGTACTTACCTGGTCCTCTCCCCGACCCGGGGACTCTGGTCACGACCTGGCCTCACCTGGACCTGGTGAATCTGTTCCATATCTTGGCCTCACCCGAGTCCTGGTGACTTTGTTCCCCACTTGGACCTGATTGCTGTGGACTCTTTTGCCTCACCTGGAACTGGTGACTCTGATCCTATCTGCGTCACCCAGATCTGGTGACTCTGGAACTCACCTGGGCATCATTGGTACCTGATTACTCTGTTCCACACCTGAGCCTCACCTGGACATGATGACTCTGGTACCTCTCTGGGCCTCACCCTGACCTGGTGACTCTGGTCCCCATCTGGATGTCACCTGGACCAGGTGATTCTGGTACCCCTCTAGGCCTCAACCAGATCTGGTGACTCTGGTCCTCAACTGGCCTCACCTGGACCTAGTGAATATGCTATGTGGGCCACATTTGGACCTGGTGACTCTGCTCCCTACCTGGCATCATCGGGACATGGTTCCACTGCATGGCCTGCAGGTTGGCCTCACCTGGACCTGGTAAATCTGACCCTACCTGGGCTTCATCGGGACACCGTTCCTCTGCATGGCCTGCAGGTTGGCCACCTGGACCTGGTGAGTGGGGTTTCCACAGGCCTCACACATACCTGGTGACATAGGTCCCCAGTGGGCCTCACTTGGACCTGGTGAATCTGGATCCTTACCTGGTCCTCACCCAGAACTGGTAACTCTGGTCACCACCTGGGAATCACCTGGACTGGTGAATCTGGTCCCCATCTGGGGCCTCCCAGTCCTGATGACTTTGTTCCCCACCTGGACTGATTGCTGTGGACTCCTTCTTGGCCTCACCTGGAACTGGTGACTTCATCCTAACTGGGCCTAACCAATCTGCTGACTCTTGTCCTCCCCTGTGGACCATTATGAACTGGATACTCGTTCCACACGTGAGCCTCACCTGGACATGATGACTCTGGATCCTCTGGGCCTCACCCTGACGTGGTGACTCTGGTCCCATGTGGATGTCACCTAGACCAGGTGAATCTGGTACCCCTCTAGGCCTCAACTAGACCTGGTGACTCTGGTCCTCAACTGGGCCTCACCGGGACCTAGTGAATATGCTCCCCAGTGCCTCATCTGGACCTGGTAACTCTGGTTCTACCTGGGCATCATCGGGACATGTTACTGTATTCCCCTGGGACTGACCTGATCCTGGTAACTCTGGTCCTGATTTGGCCTCTTCTGTACCAGGTGACTCTGGATCCACCTTGGGTTCACCTGTAACTGGTGACTCTGATCCTAAGCATGGCCTCACCTGACCTGGTGACTGTGGTTCCCATCGGGACCGCACCTGGACCTCATGTCTCTGGTCCCAACTGGGCTTCACCAGGACTGGTGTCTCTGGTACCCACCTGGTAGCATCAGGATACGGTTACACTGTTCACTAACAGTGACCCAGCCGACCTATTAACTCTGCTCTTCACCTGGGCCACACCTGGACATGTTGACACTGGTTCCCACCTGGTCTCACCTGGACATGGTGAGTCGGATCCAAAACTGGTCCTCCCTGTAACTGGTGATTCTCGTTCCCACATGACATCATGTGGACCTGGTGGCTGCAGTGTTTCTAGTTCTCATGTACCTCGTGACTCTGGTCCCACCAGGGCCTCACAGGACCTGGTGAGTGTGGTTGCCACCTGCACCTCACCTGAACCTGGTGATTCTGGTCTGCACCTGAACTACCCTGGATCTGGTGACTGTGGTCCCCCTGGGCTTCACCTTTTGGGGACTTCCGGTCCCCATCTGGCCTCACTGGCCCTGTTGACCATGGTCCTCAACTGGGCAAAATTGGGACCCGGTGACTGTGTTCCACAACTGGACCTCACCTGGACCAGGTGACTTCTGTCTCCCCTGGGTCTCACCGTGCCCTAGTACTGGTAACCCCCTTTGGCTGACTTGGACCTGCTGACCCTGGTTGCCACCTGCGCCTAACTCGAACTGTGACTCTGGTTCTTTCAAGGGCCTCCCCTGTACCTGGTGATCCTGGTCACCACCTGGGCCTCACCTGACGTGGTGACTCTTGTCACCACGGGGGACTACCTGGACCTGCTTACTGTGTTCCACACCTGGGTCCTCAAGTAGACATGTGGACTATGGTCCCCAAGCCGGCCTCACGTGGACCTGTTGCCTCTGATCCCACCGGATCCTCACGTGTACCTGGTAACTCTGGTCATCACCTGGGCCTCATCTGCACCTAGTGACTCTGGTCCCCACCTGGGCTTCACCTCGATCTGGTGACTCTGGTCCCCCTGGACTTCACCTGGATCTAGGACTCTGGTCCCCACCTGGACCTCTCTGGACCTGGTGACTCTCTTTCCAACATGGACCTCACCTGGATGTGGTGAATCTAGTACTCAGTTTGGCCTCACCTGGACCTGGTTCTCTCGTCCCCACTTTGAACTAACTCAGAACTGCTGAATCTTGCCCCACCTAGGCCGCACCCAGACCTGGTGACTCTTGTCCCCAGCTATGCCTCAATTCGCCTATGAATCTGGTCCTCACGTGGGCTCACATGGACCTGGGACTCATTGGATAGAGTGGCTCTGGTTCCCACAAGGGGCTCACCTGATACTGGTGACTGTGGTCTTATTCTATGCCTCACCAGGACCTAGTGATTCTGTTCCCCATCTGGGCCTGCATGGCCCTAGTGACTTTGGTCCTCACCGGATCATTCGGGACCTGATACTCTATTCCACACCTGGGCCTCACTTTGACCAGGGACCTCTGGTCCCATTCTGGGCCTCAAACTAAACTGGTTACTCTGGTTCCCCCTCTGGGCCTCACCCTTACCTGGTGAATCTGGTCACCCCTTGGGCTTCACTTGGGCCTGGTGAATCTGGTCCTTAGCTGGTCCTCACGTGGATCTGGTGACTGGTCGCCACCTGGGTCTCACCTGGACTTGGTGAATCCTGTTGCCACCTGCGCCTCACCTGGACCTTGTGACTGTGGTCCCACTTGGACCTCACCTGGATCTGGTGGCTCTGGTTCACATATGGGGCTCTCCTGAATGGTCCTGTGTCTCCATCTGGCCTCACCTGGAACACAATGACTCTGATCATATTTGGGCCTCTCCTGGACCTGATGACGCTGGTCCTTACCTGGGCATCACTGGGACCTGGATACTCTCTTATATACCTGGGCCTCACCTGGACCTGGTGACTGTGGTCCCACCTGGGCCTCACCTGGATGAGGTCACTGGTTCCCACAGGGACCTCACCTGGACCTGATGACTCAGGTCCTCATATGGACAGCATGGGACCTGGTTTCTCAGTTCCACATCGGGGCCTCACCTGGACCTAGTGATTCTCGTCCCCCCTGGGCCTCAACCTGACGTGGTGACTCTGGTCACCCCTGGATATCACCAGAACCGGGTGACTCTGGTCCCCTCTGGGACTCTGCCGGAGCTGGGGACACTGGTCCTCAGCTGGGCCTCAACAGGACCTGGTGAATCTACTCCTCACTTAGGCCTCGTCTGGACCTTGTGACTCTTTTCCCACCTGGCATCAATGGGACAGGGTTACACTGTTCCCACCTGGGCCTCTCCTGGACATGATAACTTTGCTCCACACTTTGGCCTCAACTGGTCTTGATGAATCTTGTCCCCCCACCTACACCTCAATCTGGACCTGGTGAGTGTGGTCCCCACCTGGGTCTCACCTGGACCTGGTGACTATCGTTCCCACTTGAACACACCTGGCCCTGTTGACTGTGGTGTTCTTGTAGACTCACATTTACCTGTGACTCCGGTCCCCACTAGGGCCTCACCTGGATCTGGTGACTCTGACCTGTAGGTTGGCCTCACCTGGGCCTGGTGAGTCGGTTGCCACATGGGCCTCACCCATACGTGTTGATCAGGTCCACACGTGGCTTCTTGGACCAGGTGAATCTGGTCATTACCTGGTCCTCTCCCAGACCCGGGGACTCTGGTCACCCCCTGGGCCTCACCTGGATCTGGTGAATCTGGTCCCAATCTGGGTTCTCACCCAGTCCTGTTGACTTTGGTCCCCAACTGGACCTGATTGCTGTGGACTCTTTCTTGGTCTCACCTGGAACTGGTGACTCTGATCCTATCTGCGCGTCACCCAGACCTGGTGACTCTGGTCCTCACCTGGGCATCATTGGTACATGGTGACTCTGTTCTACTACCTGAGCCTCACCTGGACATGATGACTCTGGAACCTCTCTGAGCCTTAACCCTTCCCTGGTGACTCTGGTCCCCATCTGGATGTCACCTGGAACAGGGGATTCTCGTATCCCTCTAGGCCTCAACCAGATCTGGTGACTCTGGTCCTCAACTGGGCCTCACCTGGACCTAGTGAATATGCTCCATGTGGGCCTCATTTGGACCTGGTGACTCTGGTCCCTACCTGGGCATCATAGGGATATGGTTCCACTGCATGGCCTGCAGTTGGCCTCACTTGGGCCTGGTAACTCTGGTCCCTACCTGGGCATCATCGGGACAACGGTTCCTCTCCATCGCCTGCAGGTTGGCCTCACCTGGACCTGGTGAGTGGGGTTGCCATTGTGCCTCACCCATACATGGTCACACAGGTCCCCACGTGGGCCTCAATTGGACCTGGTGAATCTGGTCCTTATCTGGTCCTTCCCAGAACTGGTAACTCAGGTCACCACTTGGGAATGACCTGGGCCTGGTGAATCTGGTCCCCATCTGGGCCTCACCCAGTCCTGTGACTTTGTTCCCACATGGACCTGATTGCTGTGGACGCTTCTTGGCCTCACCTGGAACTGGTGTCCTCTGATCCTATCTGCGCGTCACCCAGACCTGGGTGAATCTGGTCCTCAACTGGGCATCATTGGTACCTGGTGACTCTGTTCCACACCTGAGGCCTCACTTGGACATGATGACTCTGGAACCTCTCTGGGGCCTCACCCTGACCTGGTGACTCTGGTCCCCATCTCGATGTCACCTGAACCAGGTGATTCTGGTACCCTTATACGGCTCAACAAGATCTGGTGACTCTGGTCCTCAACAGGGCCTCACCTAGACCTAGTGAATATGCTCCATCTGGGCCTCATTTGGACATGGTGATTCTGATCACTACCTCGGCATAACCGGGACATGGTTCCACTGCATGGCCTGCAGGTGTGCCTCACCTGGACCAGATAACTCTAGACCCCACCTGGGCATCATCAGGACATGGTTCCTCGGCATGGCCTGCAGGTTGGCCTCACTTGGACCTAATGAGTGGGGTTGTCACCTGAGACTCACCCATGCCTGGTGACACAGGTTCCCACGTGGGCCTCACGTGGACCTGGTGAATCTGGTCCTTCCCTTGTCCTCACCCGGACTGGTAACTCTGGTCATCACCTGGGAATCACCTGGACATTGTGATTCTGGTCCCCATTAGGCCTCATCCAGTCCAGGTGACTTTTTCCCACCTGGACCTGATTGCTGTGTACTCCTTCTTGGCCCTCACTTAGAACTAGTGACTCTGATCCTAACTGGGCCTCACCCAGATCTGGTGACTCTGGTCCTCACCTGTGGACCATTATGACCTGTATACTCTGTTTAACACGTGAGCCTCACCTGGACATGATGACTCTGGATCCCCTCTGGGCCTCAGCCTGACATGGTGACTCTGGTCCCCATCTGGATGTCACCTAGACCAGGTGAATCTGGTACCCCTCCAAGCCTCAACTAGACCTGGTGACTCGGTCCTCAACTTGGCCTAACCGGGACCTAGTGAATATGCTCCCACCTGCACCTCATCTGGACCTGGTAACTCTGGTTCTACCTGGGCATCATCGGGACATGGTTACTCTGTTCCACACTGGGACTGACCTGATCCTTGTAACTCTGGTCCTGACTTTGGCCTCGTCTGTACTAGGTGACTCTGGCTCCACATGGGCCTCACCTGTAACTGGTGACTCTGATCCTAAGCATGGCCTCACCTGACCTGATGACTGTGGTTCCATCGTAATCTTTCTTGGGCCTCGTGTCTCTGGTCCCACCTGGGCCACAACAGGACCTGGTGTCTCTGGTACCCACTTGGGTAGGATCAGGATATGGTTACACTGTTTACTAATAGTGACCCAGCCAGACCTATTAACTCTGGTCTTCACCTGGGCCACACCTGGACATGGTGACACTGGTTCCAACCTGGTTCTCACCTGGACATGGTGAGTCGGATCACCACCTGTTCCTCACCTGTAACTGTGGATTCGCATTCCAGCATGGACATCATGTTCACCTGGTGGCTGCAGTGTTTCTAGCTTCTCATGTACCTAGTGACTCTGGTCCCCACCAGGGCCTCACCGGGACCTAGTGAGTGTGGTTGCCACCTGCACCTCACCTGGACCTGATGATTCTGGTCTGCACCTGAGACTACCCTGGATCTGGTGACTGTGGTTCCCTCCTGGGCTTCACCTGGATTTGGGGACTCTGGTCCCCATCTGGGCCTCACCTGGCCCTGTTGACCATGGTCCTCAACTGGGCAAAATTGGGACCCTGTGACTGTGTTCCACAACTGGACCTCACCTGGAACAGGTGACTCTGGTCCCCCTCTGGGTCTCACCGTGCCCTAGTGACTGTGAACCCCACTTTGGCCTGGCTACGACCTGCTGACCCTGGTTGCCAACTGCGCCTGAACCTCGAACTGTTGACTCTGGTTCTTTCAAGGGCCTCCCCTGTACCTGGTGATCCTGGTGCCCACCTGGGCCTCTCCTGGACGTGGGTGACTCTTGTCACCACCGGGGACTCACCTGGAGCTGCTTACTGTGTTCCACACCTGGGCCTCAAGTACAACCTCTTGACCATGGTCCCCAAGCCCGCCTAACATGGACCTGTTGCCTCTGATCCCCACCGGGGCCTCACTTGTACCTGGTTACTCTGGTCCTCACCTGGGCCTCATCTCACCTAGAGACTCTGGTCCTCACCTGGACTTCACCTGCATCTGGTGACTCTGATCCCCACCTGGACTTTACCTGGATCTGGTGAATCTGCTCCCCAGCTGGACCTCTCCTGGACCTGGTGACTCTCTTTCCAACATGGACCTCAACTGGATCTGCTCACTCTGGTCCTCAGTTTGGTCTCACCTGGACCTGGTGTCTCTCGTCCTCACTTTGACCTAACTCAGAACTGCTGAATCTTGCCCCACCTAGGCCGCACCCAGACCTGGTGACTCTTGTCCCCAGCTATGCCTCAATTCGACCTGAAGAATCTGGTCCTCACGTGGGCCTCTCATGGACCTGGGACTCAGCTGGATGGAGTGGCTCTGGTTCCCACAAGGGGCTCACCTGATACTGGTGACTGTGTTCTTATTCTATGCCTCACCAGGACCTAGTTATCTGTTCCCCAGCTGGGCTTGCATGGCCCTACTGACTCTGGTCCTCACCCAGGCATCATTGGGACCTGGAATACTCTATTCCAAACCTGGGTCTCACTTTGTCCATGGACCTCTGGTCCCATTCTGTGCCTCAAACTAAACTGGTTACTCTGTTCCCCCTCTGGGCCTCACCCTTACCTGGTGACTCTGGTCACCCCTTGGGCTTCACTTGGGCCTGGTGAATCTGGTCCTTAGCTGGTTCGCACCTGGATCTGGTGACAGGTCACCACGTGGACCTCACCTGGACTTGGTGAATCCTGTTGCCACCTGCGCCTCACCTGGACCTTGTGACTCTGGTCCCCCCTGGACCTCACCTGGATCTGGTGGCTCTGGTTCCCATATGGGGCTCTACTGGACCTGGTTCCTGTGGTCTCCTATGGCCTCACCTGGAACACAATGACTCTGATCCCTATTTGTGCATCTCCTGGATCTTAACTCAGGTCGTTATCTGGGCATCATTGGGACCTGATGCTCTCTTATATAACTGGGCCTCACCTGGACCTTGAGACTGTGGTCCCACCTGGGCCTCACCTGGACGAGGTGAGTGGTTCCCACGGGGACATCACGTGGACCTGGTGACTCAGGTCCTCATATGGGCATCATTCACCTGGTTTCTCAGTTCCACATTGTGGCCTCAACTGTACCTAGTGATTTCGTCCAACTCTGGGCCTCACCCTGACCTGGTGACTCTGGTCCTCACCTGGATATCACCAAAACCGGGTGACTCTGGTACCCCTCTGGGACTCACCCGGAGCTGGGGACACTGGTCCTCAACTGGACCTCAACAGTACTTGTTGAATCTACTCCTCACTTAGGCCTCGTCTGCACCTTCTGACTCTTTTCCCACCTGGCATCAATGGGACATGGTTACTCTGTTCCCCACCTGGGCCTCACCTAGACATGATACCTTGGCTCCACACTTTGGCCTCAACTGGTCCTGATGACACTGTTCCCCCCACCTAGGCCTCAATCTGGACATGGTGACTGTCGCCACCTGGGTCTCACCTGGACCTAGTGACTCTCGTTCCCTCATGACCCACACCTGACCTGGTGACTGTGGTGTTCTTGTAGACTCATATTTACCTGGTGACTCCGGTCCCCACTAGGGCCTCAACTGGATCTGGTGACTCTGGCCTGCAGGATGGCCCCACCTGGACATGGTGAGTGGGCTGCCACTCCATACCTGGTGACTCAGGTCCCCAGGTGGGCCTCTTGGACCTGGTGAATCTGGTCCTTACCTGATCCTTCCCGGAACTGGTAACTCTGGTCACCACTTGGGCCTCACCTGGACCTGGTGAATCTGGTACCCATCTAGTCCTCACCCAGTCCTGGTGACTTTGTTCCCCACCTGGACATGATTGCTGTGGACTCTTTTCTTGGCCTCACCTGGAACTGGTGACTCTGATCCTATCTGCGCGTCACCCAGATCTGGTCACTCTGGTCCTCACCTGTGGACCATTATAACCTGGATACTCTGTTCCACTCCTGAGCCTCACCTGGACATGATGACTCTGGATCCGCTCTGGGCCTCAGCCTGACATGGTGACTCTGGTCCCCATCTGGATGTGACCTGGACCAGGTGATTCTGGTACCCCTCTAGGCCTCAACTTGACCTGGTGATCCTGGTTCCCACCTGGGCCTCACCTGGACCTGGTGACTCTTGTCACCACCGGGGACTCACTTGGACCTGGTTACAGTGTTCCACACTTTGCCTCAAGTAGAACTCTTGACCATGGTCCCCAAGCCTGCCTCACATGGACCTGTTGCCTCTGATACCTACGAGCGCCTCACGTGTACCTGGTAACTCTGGTCCTCACCTGGGCCTCATCTGCACCTAGTGACTCTGGTCCCCACCTGGGCTTCAACTCGATCTGGTGACTCTGGTCCCCACCTGGAATTCACCTGGATCTGGTGACTCTGGTCCCCACCTGGACCTTTCCTGGACCTGGTGACTCTCTTTCCAACACGGACCTCACCTAGATCTGGTGATTCTGGTCTTCAGTTTGGCCTCACCTGGAACTGGTGTCTGTCATCCCCACTTTGACCTAACTCAGAACTGCTGAATCTTGCCCCACCTAGGCCGCACCCAGACATGGTGACTCTTGTCCCCAGCTATGCCTCATCGACCTGATGAATCTGGTCCTCACTTGGGCCTTACATGGACTTGGGACTCAGCTGGATAGAGTGGCTCTGGTTCCCACAAAGGGATCACCTGATACTGGTGACTGGGGTTTTTTCTATGCCTCAGCAGGACCTAGTGATTCTGTTCCCCATCTGGGCCTCCATGGCCCCAGTGACTCTGGTCCTCACCCAGGCATCATTGGGACCTGGACACTCTATTCCACACCTGGGCCTCACTTTGACCAGGGAACTCTGGTCGCATTCTGGGCCTCAAACTAAACTGGTTACTCTGGTTCCCCCTCTGGGACTCACCCTTACCTGGTGACTCTGGTCACCCCTTGGGCTTCACTTGGGCCTGGTGAATCTAGTCCTTAGCTGGTCCTCACCTAGATCTGGTGTCCTGGTTGCCACCTGGGCCTCACCTGGACTTGGTGAATCCTGTTGCCACCTGCGCCTCACCTGGACCTTGTGACTGTGGTCCCACCTGGACCTCACCTGGATCTGGCGGCTATGGTTCCCATAAGGGGCACTCCTGGACCTGGTTCCTGTGGTCTCCATCTGGCCTATCTTGGAACACAATGACTCTGATCCATATTTGGGCCTCTTCTGGACCTGTTGACTCTGGTCCTTACCTGGGCATCATTGGGACCTGGATACTCTCTTATATAACTTGGACTCACCTGGACCTGGTGAGTGTGGTCCCACCTGGGCCTCACCTGGACGAGGTGACTGGTTCCCACAGGGACCTCACCTGGACCTGGTGACTCAGGTCCTCATATGGGCATCTATCGACCTGGTTTCTCAGTTCCACATCGGGATCTCACCTGGACATAGTGATTCTCGTCCGACTCTGGGTGTCACCCTGACGTGCTTACTCTGATCCCCACCTGGATATCACCAGAACCGGGTGACGCTGGTCCCCCTCTGGGACTCACGCGGAGCTGGGGACCCTGGTCCTCAACAGGGCGTAAACAGGACCTGGTGAATCTACTCACTAAGGCCTCGTCTGGACCTTGTGACTCTTTTCCCACCTGGCATCAATGGGACATGGTTACTCTGTTCCCCACCTGGGCCTCACCTGGACATGATAACTTTGCTCCACACTTTGGCCTCAACTGGTCCTGATGACTCTGGTCCCCCCACCTAGGCCTCAATCTGGACCTGGTGACTGTGGTCCCCACCTGGGTCTCACGTGGACCTGGTGACTCTCGTTCCCACATGAACCACACCTGGACCTGGTCACTGTGGTGTTTTTGTAGACTCATATTTACCTGGTGACTCCGGTCCCCACTAGGGCCTCATGTGGATCTGGTGACTTTGGCCTGCGGGCTGGCCTCACCTGGACCTGGTGAGTGGGGTTGCCACCAGGACCTCACCCATACCTGGTGGCTCTGTCCCCAAAAGGGCCTCTTGGATCTGGTGAATCTGGTCCTTACCTGGTCCTCTCCCAGACCTGGGGACTCTGGTCACCACCTGGGCCTCACCTGGACCTGGTAAATCTGGTCCCCATCTGGGCCTCACCCAGTCCTGGTGGCTTTGTTCCCCACCGGGACCTTTTTGCTGTGGACTCTTTCTTGGCCTCACATGGAAATGGGGACTCTGATCCTATCTGCTCGTCACCCAGACCTGGTGACTCTGGTCCTCACCTGGGCATCATTGGTACATGGTGACTCTGTTCTACACCTGAGCCTCACCTGGACATGATGACTCTGGAACCTCTCTGGGCCTCACCCTGACCTGGTGACTCTAGTCCCCATCTGGATGTCACCTTGACCAGGGTATTCTGGTACCCATCTAGGCCTCAACCAGATATGGTGACTCTAGTCCTCAACTGGGCCTCACCTGGACCTTGTGAATATGATCCATCCTGGCCTCATTTGGACCTGGTGACTCTCGTCCCTACCTGGGCATCATAGGGATATGGTTCCACTGCATGGCCTGCAGGTTGGCCTCACCTGGACTTGGTAAATCTGGTGCCTACCTGGGCATCATCGGGACATGGTTCCACTGCATGGCCTGCAGGTTGGCCTCACCTGGACCTGGTAAATCTGGTCCCAACCTGGGCATCATCGTGACACCGTTCCTCTGCATGGCCTGCAGGTTGGCCTCACCTGGACCTGGTGAGTGGGGTTGCCACCTGTGCCTCACCCATACCTGGTGACACAGGTCCCCACGTGGGCCTCACTTGGACCTGGTGAATATGGTCCTTACTTTGTCCTCACCCGGAACTGGTAACTCTGGTCATCATCAGGGAATCTCCTGGACCTTGTGAATGGTCCCCATCTGGGCCTCACCCAGTCCTGGTGACTTTGTTCCCCACCTGGACCTGATTGCTATGAAATCCTTATTGGCCTCACCTGGAACTGGTGCCTCTGATCCTAACTGGCCTCACCCAGATCTGGTGACTCTGGTCCTCACCTGTGGACCATTAGACCTGGATACTCTGTTCCACACCTGAGCCTCACCTGGTCACGATGACTCTGGATCCCCTCTGGGCCTCAGCCTGACATGGTGACTCTGGTCCCCATCTGGATATCACCAATACCAGGTGAATCTGGTACCCCTCTATGCCTCAACTAGACCTGGTGACTCTGGTCCTCAACTGGGCCTCACCGGGACCTAGTGAACATGCTCCCCACCTGCGCCTCATCTGGACCTGGTGACTCTGGTTCTACCTGGGCATCATCGGGACATGGTTACTTTATTCCCCACAGGGACTGACCTTATCCTGGTAACTCTAGTCCTAACTTTGACCTCTTCTGTACCAGGTGACTCTGGCTCAACCTGGGCCTCACCTTTAACTGGTGACTCTGACCTAAGCATGGCCTCACATTATCTGGTACTGTGGTTCCCATCGGGATCTCACCTGGACATCATGTCTCTTGTCCCACCTGGGCTTCACCAGGCCCTGGTGTCTCTGGTCCCCACCTGGGTAGCATCAGGATATGGTTACACTGTTCACTAACAGTGACCCACCCGGACCTATTAACTGTGGTCTTCACCTGGGGAACACCTGGACATGGTGACACTGGTTCCCACCTAGGTCTCACCTGGACATGGTGAGTCTGATCCCCAACTGTGCCTCAATGTAACTGGTGATTCTCGTTCCCACATGGACATCATGTGGACCTGGTGGCTGCAGTGTTTTTATCTTCTCATGCACCTCGTGGCTTGGTCCCCACCAGGGCCTCACCGGGACCTGGTGAGTGTGGTTGCCACCTGCAACTCACCTGGACCTGGTGATTCTTGTCTGCCCCTGAGACTACCCTGGATCTGGTGACTGTGGTCCCCACCTGGGCTTCACCTGGATTTGGGGACTCCGGTCCCCATCTGGGCCTCACCTGGCCCTGATGACCATGGTCCTCAAGTGGGCACAATTGGGACCCGGTGACTGTGTTCCACAACTGGTCCTCACCTGGACGATGTGACTCTGGTCCCCCTCTGGGTCTCACCGTGCCCTAGTGACTGTGAATCCAACTTTGACCTGACTTGGAACTGCTGACGCTGGTTGCCACCTGCGCCTGACCTCGAACTGTTGTCTCTGGTTCATTCAAGGGCTTACCCTATACCTGGTGATCCTGGTCCCCACCTGGGACTCACCTGGACGTGGTGACTCTTGTCACCACCGTGGACTCACCTGGACCTGCTTACCTTGTTCCACATCTGGGCCACAAGTAGACTTGTTGACCATGGTCTCCAAGCCGGCCTCACATGGACCTGTTGCCTCTGATCCCCACCGGGGCCTCACGTGTACCGGGTATCTCTGGTCCTATCCAGGGTCTCATCTGGACCTAGAGACTCTGGTCCCCACCTGGGCTTCACCTGATTCTGGTGACTCTGGTCCCAACTGGACCTCTCCTGTACCTGGTGACTCTCTTTCCAACATGGACCTCACCTGGATCTGGTGCCTCTGGTCCTCAGTTTCGCCTCTCCTGGACCTGGTGTCTCTCATCCCCACTTTGACCTAACTCAGAACTGCTGAATCATGCCCCACCTAGGCCGCACCCAGACCTGGTGACTCTTGTCCCCAGCTATGCCTCAATTCGACCTGATGAATCTTGTCCTCACGTGGGCCTCACATGGACGTGGGACTCAGCTGGATTGAGTGGCTCTGGTTCCCACAAGGGGCTCACCTGATTCTGGTGACTCTGGTCTTATTCTATGCCTAACCAGGAAATAGTGATTCTGTTCCCCATCTGCGCCTTCATGACCCTAGTGACTCTGGTCCTCACCCAGGCATCATCGGGATCTGGATAATCTATTCCACACCAGGGCGTCACTCTGACCAGGGACCTCTGGTCCCATTCTGGTCCTCAAACTAAACTGGTTACTCTGGTTATCCCTCTGGGCCTCACCCTTACCTGGTGACTCTGGTCACCCCTTGGGCTTCACTTGGGCCTGGTGAATCTGGTCCTTAGCTAGTCCACACCTGGATCTGGTGACAGGTCGCCACCTGGGCCTCACCTGGACTTGGTGAATCCTGTTGCCACCTGCGCCTCACCTGGTCCTTGTGACTATGGTCCCACCTGGACCTCACCTGGATCTGGTGGCTCTGGTTCCCATATGGCGCTCTCCTGATCGTGGTTCCTGTGGTCTCCTTCTGGCCTCACCTAGAACACAATGACTCTGATCCATATTTGGGCCTCTCCTGGACCTGTGGACTCTGGTCCTTACCTGGGCATCATTGGGACCTGGATACTCTCTTATATAACTTGGCCTCACCTGGACCTGGTGAGTGTGGTCCCACCTGGGCCTCACCTGGCCGAGGTAACTTGTTCCCCAGGGACCTCACCTGGACCTGGTGACTCAGGTCCTCATATGGGCATCATGGGACCTGGTTTCTCACGTCCACATTGGGGACTCACCTGGACCTAGGGATTCTCGTCCCCCTCTGGGCCTCACCCTGACGTGGTGACTCTGGTCCCCACCTGGATATCACCAGAACCGGGTGACTCTGGTCCCCCTCTGGGACTCACCCAGAGCTGGGGACACTGGTCCTCAAATGGGCCTCAACAGGACCTGTTGAATCTACTCCTCACTTAGGCCTCGTCCGGACCTTGTGACTCTTTTCCCAACTGGCATCAATGGGACATGGTTACTCTGTTCCCCACCTATGTCTCTACTGGACATGATAACTTTGCTCAACACTTTGGCCTCACCTGCTCCTAATGAATCTGGTCCCCCCACCTAGGCCTCAATCTGGAACTGGTGACTGTGGTCCCCACCTGGGTCTCAGCTGGACCTGGTGACTCTCGTTCCCACATGAAACACACCTAGATCTGGTGACTGTGGTGTTCTTGTAGACTCACATTTACCTGGTGACTCCGGTCCCACTGGGGCCTCACCTGTTCTGGTGACTCGGGCCTGCATTTTGGCCTCACCTGGACCTGGTTAGTGGGGTTCCCACCTGGGCCTCACACATACCTGGTGACCACGTCCCCACGTGGGCCTCTTGAATCTGGTGAATCTGGCCCTTACCTGGTCCTCTCCCAGACCCGGGGACTCTGGTCACCACCTTGGCCTCACCTGGGCCTGGTGAATCTGGTCCCCATCTGTGCCTCACCCAGTCCTGGTGACTTTGTTCCCCACTTGGACCTGATTGCTGTGGACTCTTTCTTGGCCTCACTTGGAACTGGTGACTCTGATCCTATCTGTGTGTCACCCAGACCTGGTGACTCTCGTCCTCACTTAGACATCATTGGTACCTGATTACTCTGTTTCACACCTGAGCCTCCCCTGGACATGATGACTCTGGAACCTCTCTGGGCCTCACCCTGACCTGGTGACTCTGGTCCCCATCTGGATGTCACCTGGACCAGGTGATTCTGGTACCCCTCTAGGCCTCAACCAGATCTGGTGACTTTTGTCCTCAACTGGGCCTCACCTGGACCTAGTGAATATGCTCCATCTGGGCCTCATTTGGACCTGGAGACTCTGGTCACTCACTGGGCATAAAAGGGAAATGGTTCCACTGCATGGCCTGCTGGTTTGCCTCACCTGGACCTGGTAACTCTGATCCCTACCTGGGTTTCATCGGGAAACTGTTCCTCTGCTTGGCCTGCAGGTTGGCCTCATCTTGACCTGGTGAGTGGAGTTCCCACCTGGGTCTTACCCATGCCTGGTGACACAGGTCCCCTCGTGGGCCTCACTTGGATCTGGTGAATTTGGTCCTTACCTAGTCCTCACCCGGAACTGGTAAATCTGGTCACCACCTGGGCATCACCTAGACCTGACTTTGTTCCCCACCTGGACCTGATTGCTGTGGACACCTTCTTGGCCTCACCTGGAAGTGGTAACTCTGATCCTAACTGGGTCTTTCCAAGATCTGGTGACTCTGGTCCTCACCTGTGAACAATTATGACCTGGATACTCTGTTCCACACCTGAGCCTCCCCTGGACATGATGACTCTGGATCCCCTCTGGGCCTCAACCTGACATGGTTACTCTGTTCCCCATCTGGATGTCACCTAGACCAGGTGAATCTGGTACCCCTCTGGGCCTCAACCAGATCTGGTGACTCTGGTCCTCAACTAGGCCTCACCTGGACCTAGTGAATATGCTCCATCTGGGCCTCATTTGGACCTGGTGACTCTGGTCCCTACGTGGGTAACATCGGGACATGGTTCCACATAATGGTCTGCAGGTTGGCCTCTTCTTGACCTGGTAACTCTGGTCCCTACCTGGGCATCATCGGGACACGGTTCCTCTGCATGGCCTGCAGGTTGGCGTCACCTGGACCTCGTACCTCTGGTCCCTACCTGGGCATCATCGGGACACGGTTCCTCTGCATGACCTGCAGGTTGGCCTCACCTGGATCTGGAGAGTGGGCTTGCCACCTGGGCCTCACCCATACCTGGTGACACAGGTCCCACGTGGGCCTCACTTGGACCTGGTTTATCTGGTCCTTACCTGGTCCTCACCCGGAACTGGTAACCCTTGTCACCACCTGGGAATCACCTGGACCTGGTGAATCAGGTCCCCATCTGGGCCTCACCCAGTCCTGGTGACTTTGTTCCCCACCTGGACCTGATTGCTGTGGACTAATTCTTGGCCTCACCTGGAACTTGTGACTCTGCTTCTAACTGGGCCTCACCCAGATATGGTGACTCTGGTCCTCACCTGTGGACCATTATGACCTGGATACTCTGTTCCACACATGAACCTCACCTGGACATGATGACTCTGGATGCCCTCTGGGCCTCACCCTGACATGGTGACTCTGGTCCCCATCTGGATGTCCCCTAGACCAGGTGAATCTGGTACCCCACTAGGCGTCAACTAGACCTGGTGACTCTGGTCCTCATCTGGGCCTACCTGGACCTAGTGAATATTTTCCCCACCTGCGCCTCGATGGACCTGGTGACTCTGGTTCTACCTGGGCATCATTGGGACATGGTTACTGTATTACCCACTGGGACTGACCTGATCCTGGTAACTCTGGTCCTGACTTTGGCCTCTTCTGTAAGAGGTGACTCTGTGTCCACCTGGGCCTCACCTGTACCTGGTGACTCTGATCCTAAGCATGGCCTCACCTGACCTGGTGACTGTGGTTCCCATCGGGACCTCACCTGGACCTCATGTCTCCGGTTACACCTGGGCCTCACCAGGACCTGGTGTCTCTGGTACCCACCTAGGTAGCATCAGGATATGGTTACACTGTTCACTAATAGTGACCCAGCCAGACCTATTAACTCTGGATTCACCTGGGCCACACCTGGACATGGTGACACTGGTTCGAACCTGGGTCTCACCTGGACATGGTGAGTCGGATCCCCACCTGGTCCTCATGTGTAACTGGTGATTCTCATTCCAGCATGGACATCACGTGGACCTGGTGGCTGCAGTGTTTCTAGCTTCTCATATACCTCGTGACTCTGGTCCCCACCAGGCCTTCACCGGGACCTGGTGAGTGTGGTTGCCACCTGCACCTCACCTGGACCTGGTGATTCTGGTCTGCACCTGAGACGACCCTGAATCTGGTGACTGTGGTTCCCTCCTGGGCTTCACCTGGATTTGGGGACTCCGGTCCCCATCTGGGCCTCACCTGGCCCTGTTGACCATGGTCCTCAACTGGGCAAAATTGGGACCCTGTACTGTGTTCCACAACTGGACCTCACCTGGACCAGGTGACTCTGGTCCCCCTCTGGGTCTCACCGTGCCCTTGTGACTGTGAACCCCACTTTGGCCTGGCTTCGACCTGCTGACGCGGGTTGCCACCTGCGCCTGACCTCGAAATGTTGACTCTGGTTCTTTCAAAGGCCTCCCCTGTACCTGGTGATCCTGGTGCCCACCTGGTCCTCACCTTGACGTGGTGACATTTGTCACCACCGGGGACTCACCTGGACCTGCTTCCTGTGTTCCACACCTGGGCCTCAATTACACCTCTTGACCATTGTCCCCAAGCCCGCCTAACATAGACCTGTTGCCTCTGATCCCCACCGGGGCCTCACATGTACCAGGTAACTCTGGGCCTCACCTGGGCCTTATCTGCACCTAGAGACTCTGGTCCCCACCTGGACTTCACCTGGATCTGGTGACTCGGGTCCCCACCTGGATTTAACCTGGATCTGGTGACTCTGGTCCCCACCTGGATATCACCAGAACCGGGTGACACAACCGGAGTTGGGGACAGTGGTCCTCAGCTGGGCCTCAACAGGACCTGGTGAATCTACTCCAAACTTAGGCTTCGTCTGGACATTGTGACTCTTTTCCCACCTGGCATCAATGGGACATGGTTACTCTGTTCCCCACCTGGGCCTCACCTGGACATGATAACTTTGCTGCACACTTTGGCCTCAACTGGTCCTGATGACTCTCGTCCCCCTACCTAGGCCTCAATCTGGACCTGGTGACTGTCGTCCCCAACTTGGTCTCAGCTGGACCTAGTGACGCCCGTTCCCACATGAACCACACCTGGATCTGGTGACTGTGGTGTTCTTGTAGACTCACATTTACCTTGTGACTCCCGTCCCCACTAGGGCCTCACCTGGATCTGGTGACTCTGGCCTGCAGGTTGGCCTCACCTGGACCTGGTGAGTGTGGTTGCCACCTGGGCCTCACCCATACCTGGTGACTCAGTTCCCCACGTGGGTCATGTGGACCTGGTGAATTTGGTCCTTACCTGGTCCACTCCCGGAACCGGGGACTCTGGTCACAACCTGGGCCTCAGCTGGACCTGGTGAATCTGGTCCCTTCTGGGTCTCACACAGTCCTGGTGACTTTGTTCCCCACCTAGACCTGATTGCTGTGGACTCTTTCTTGGCCTCACCTGGAACTGGTGATTCTGGTCCCTATCTGGATGTCACCTGGACCAGGGGATTCTGGTACCCCTCTGGGCCTCAACCAGATCTGGTGACTCTGGTCCTCAAATGGGCCTCACCTGGACCTAATGAATATGCTCCATCTGGGCCTCATTTGGACCTGGTGACTCTGGTCCCTACGTGGGCAACATCGGGACATGGTTCCACATAATGGTCTGCAGGTTGGCCTCTTCTTGACCTGGTAACTCTGGTCCCTACCTGGGCATCATCGGGACACGGTTCCTCTGCATGGCCTGCAGGTTGGCGTCACCTGGACCTGGTGAGTGGGCTTGCCACCTGGGCCTCACCCATACCTGGTGACACAGGTCCCACGTGGGCCTCACTTGGACCTGGTGAATCTGGTCCTTACCTGGTCCTCACCCGGAACTGGTAACTCTTGGCACCACCTGGGAATCACATGGACCTGGTGAATCTGATCCCCATCTGGGCCTCACCCAGTCCTGGTGACTTTGTTCCCCACCTGGACCTGATTGCTGTGGACTCCTTCTTGGTCTCACCTGAAAATTGTGACTCTGCTCCTAACTGGGCCTCACCCAGATCTGGTGACTCTGGTCCTCACCTGTGGACCATTATGACCTGGATACTCTGTTCCACACCTGAACCTCACCTGGACATGATGACCCTGGATCCCCTCTGGGCCTCACCCTGACATGGTGACTCTGGTCCCCATCTGGAGGTCCCCTAGACCAGGTGAATTTGGTACCCCTCTAGGCCTCAATTAGACCTGGTGACTCTGGTCTTCATCTGGGCCTCACCTGGACTTAGTGAATATTCTCCCCACCTGCGCCTCGATGGACCTGGTGACTCTGGTTCTACCCGGGCATCATTGGGACAGGGTTACTGTATTACCCACTGGGACTGACCTGATCCTGGTAACTCTGGTCCTGACTTTGGCCTCTTCTGTAAGAGGTGACTCTGTGTCCACCTGGGCCTCACCTGTACCTGGTGACTCTGATCCTAAGCATGGCCTCACCTGACCTGGTGACTGTGGTTCCCATCGGGACCTCACCTGGACCTCATGTCTCCAGTTACACTTGGGCCTCACCAGGACCTGGTGTCTCTGGTACCCACCTGGGTAGCATCAGGATATGGTTACACTGTTCACTAACACTCATCCAGCCGGACCTAATAACTCTGGTCTTCACCTGGGGCACACCAGGACATGGTGACACTGGTTCCCATCTGGGTCTCACCTGGACATGGTGAGTCGGATCCCCACCTGGTCCTCACCTGTAACTGGTGATCCTCGTTCCCACATGGACATGATGTGGACCTGGTGGCTGCAGTGTTTCAAGCTTCTCATGTACCTCGTGTCTCTGGTCCCCACAGGGGCCTCACCGGGACCGGGTGAGTGTGGTTGCCACCTGCACCTCACATGGACCTGGTGATTCTGGTCTGCACCTGAGACTACCCTGGATCTGGTGCCTGTGGTCCCCACCTTGGCTTCACCTGGATTTGGGGACTCCGGTCCCCATCTGGGCCTCACCTGGCCTTGTTGACCATTGTCCTCAACTGTGCAAAATTGGTACCCGGAGACTGTGTTCCACAACTGGACCTCACCTGGACCAGGTGACTCTGGTCCCACTCTGGGTCTCACCGTGCCCTAGTGACTGTGAACCCCACTTTGGCCTGACTTGGACCTGCTGACCCTGGTTGCCACCTGCGCCTGACCTCGAACTGTTGACTTTGGTTCTTTCAAGGGCCTTCCCTGGACCTGGTGATCCTGGTCGGACCTGGGCCACACCTGGACGTGGTGACTCCTGTCACCAATGGGTAGTCACCTGGACCAGCTTACTGTGTTCCACACCTGGGCCTCAAGTAGACCTGTTGACCATGGTCCCCAAGCCGGCCTCACATGGACCTGTTGACTCTGATCCCCACCGGGTCCTCACGTGTACCTGGTAACTCTAATCCTCACCTGGGCCTCATCTGGACCTAGTGACTCTGGTCCCCATCTGGGCTTCACATGGATCTGGTGACTCTGGTCCCCACCTGGACTTCACCTGGATCTCGTGACTCTGGACTCCACCTGGACCTCTCCTGGACCTCGTGACTCTCTTTCCAACATGGACCTCACCTGGATCTGGTGACTCTGGTCCTCAGTTTGGCCTCACCTGGACCTGGTGTCTCTCGTCCCCACTTGGAC
Source organism: Canis lupus familiaris (assembly GCF_011100685.1). NCBI lineage: Eukaryota > Metazoa > Chordata > Mammalia > Carnivora > Canidae > Canis > Canis lupus. The sequence continues at coordinate 29,540 of NW_023330932.1, forward strand.
CTAACTCAGAACTGCTGAATCTTGCCCCACCTACGTCGCACCCAGACCTGGTGACTCTTGTCCCCAGCTATGCCTGAATACGACCTGATGAATCTGGTCCTCACGTGGGCCTCACATGGTCCTGGGACTCAGCTGGATAGAGTGGCTCTGGTTCCCACAAGGGGCTCACCTGATACTGCTGAATGTGGTCTTATTCTATGCCTCACTAGGACCTAGTGATTCTGTTCCCCATCTGGGCCTGCATGGCCATAGTGACTCTGGTCCTCGCCCAGGCGCCACTGGGACCTGGATACTATATTCCATACCTGGGCCTCACTTTGACCAGGGACCTCTGGTCCCATTCTGGGCCTCAAACTAAACTGGTTACTCTGGTTCCCCCTCTGGCCCTCACCCTGACCTGGTGACTCTGGTCACCCCTTGGGCTTCACTTGGGCCTGGAGAATCTGGTCCTTATCTGTTCCGCACCTGGATCTGGTGACTGGTCGCCACCTTGGCCTCACCTGGACTTGGTGAATCCTGTTGCCACCTGCGCCTCACCTGGACCTTGCGACTGTGGTCCCACCTGGACCTCACCTGGACGAGGTGACTGGTTCCCACAGGGACCTCACCTGGACCTGGTGATTCAGGTCCTCATATGGGCATCATGGGACCTGGTTTCTCAGTTCCACATCGGGGCCTCCCCTGGACCTAGTGATTCATGTCCCCCTCTGGGCCTCACCCTGACGTGGTGACTCCGGTCCCCACCTGGATATCACCAGAACCGGGTGACTCTGGTCCCCCTCTGGGACTCACCCGGAGCTGGGGACACTGGTCCTCAGCTGGTCCTCAACAGGACCTGGTGAATCTACTCCTCACTTAGGCCTCGTCTGGACCTTGTGACTCTTTTCCCATCTGGCATCAATGGACATGGTTACTCTGTTCCCCACCTTGGCCTCACATGAACATGATAACTTTTATCCACACTTTGGCCTCAACTGGTCCTGATGACTCTGGTCCCCCCACCTAGGCCTCAATCTGGACATGGTGACTGTGGTCCCCACCTGGGTCTCACCTGGATCTGGTGACTCTCGTTCCCACATGAACCACACCTGGACCTGGTGACTGTGGTGTTCTTGTAGACTCACATTTACCTGGTGACACCGGTCCCCACTAGGGCCTCACCTGGTTCTGCTGACTGTGGCCTGTCGGTTGGCCTCATCTGGACCTGGTGAGTGGGGTTGCCACCTGAGGTTCACCCATACCTGGTGACTCAGGAACACACGTGGTCCTCCTTGACCTGGTGAATCTGGTCCTTACATGGTCCTCTCCCAGACCCAAGGACTCTGGTCACCACCTGGGCCTCACCTGGACCTGGTCAATCTCTTCTCCATCTGGGCCTCACCCAGTCTTGGTGACTTTGTTCCACACCTGGACCTGATTGCTTTGGACTCTTTCTTGGCCTCACCTGGAACTGGTGACTCTTATCCTCTGCGCGTGACTCAGGCCTGGTGACTCTGGTCCTCACCTGGGCATCTTTGGTACCTGGTGACTCTGTTCCACACCTGAGCCTCACCTGGACATGATGACTCTGGAACCACTCTGGGCCTCACCCTGACCTGGTGACTCTGGTCCCCATCTGGATGTCACCTGGAACAGGGGATTCTGGTACCCCTCTAGGCCTCAACCAGGTCTGGTTTCTCTTGTCCTCAACTGGGCCTCGGTTGGTCCTAGTGAATATGCTCCATCTTGGCCTCATTTGGACCTGGTTACTCTGGTCCCTACCAGGGCATCATGGGGACCTATTTCTACTGCATGGCCTGCAGGTTGGCCTCACCTGGACCTGGTAACTCTGGTCCCTACCTTGGCATTTTCGGGACCCGGTTGCTTTGCATGGCCTGCAGGTAGGCATCACCTGGAACTGGTGAGTGGGGTTGCCTCTTGGGCCTCACCCATACCTGGTGACACAGGCCCCTACGTGGGCCTCACTTGGACCTGGTGTATCTGGTAATTCTGCTCACCACCTGGGGATCACCTGGACCTGGTGAATCTGGTAACTCTGGTCACCACCTGGGAATCACCTGGACCTGGTGAATCTGTGTCCCCATCTGGGCCTCACCCAATCCTGGTGACTTTTTTCCCCACCTGGCCCTGATTGCTGTGGACTCCTTCTTAGCCTCACCTGGAACTGTTGACTCTGATCCTAACTGGGCCTCACCCAGATCTGTTGACTCTGGTCCTCACCTGTGGATCATTATGACCTGGATACTCTGTTCCACACCTGAGACTCACCTGGACATGATGACTCTGGATCCCCTCTGGTCCTCTCCCTGACATGGTGAATCTGGTCCCCATCTGGACGGCACCTAGACCAGGTGAATCTGGTACCCCTCTAGGCCTCAACTAGACCTGGTGATTCTGGGCCTCTACTGGGCCTCAACGGGACGTAGTGAATATGCTCCCCAACTTCGCCTCATCTGGACATGGTGACTCTGGCTCCACCTGGGCCTCACCTGTAACTGGTGACTCTGATCCAAAGCATGGCCTCTCCTGACCTGGTGACTGTGGTTCCCATCGGGACCTCACCTGGACCTCATGTCTCTGGTCCCACCTGGGCCTCACCAGGACCTGGTGTCTCTGGTACCCACCTCGGTAGCATCAGGATATGGTTACACTGTTCACTAACAGTGACCCAGCCGGACCTATTAACTCTGGTCTTCACCTGGGCCACACCTGGACATGGTGACACTCGTTCCCACCTGGGTCTCACCTGGAAATGGTGAGTCAGATACCCACCTGGTCCTAACCTATAACTGTTGATTCTCGTTCCCACATGGACATCATGTGGACCTGGTGGCTGCGGTGTTTCTAATTTGTCATGTACCTTGTGACACTGGTCCCCACCAGGGCCTCACAGGGACCTGGTGAGTGTGGTTGCCACCTGCACCTCACCTGGACCTGGTGATTCTGGTCTGCACCTGAGACTACCCTGGATCTGGTGACTGTGGTCCCCACCTGGGCTTCACCTGGATTTTGGGACTCTCGTCCCCATGTGAGGCTCACCAGGCCCTGTTGACCAAGGTCCTCAACTGGGCAATATTGGGACGCGGTATCTGTGTTCCACAACTGGACCTCACCTGGACCACGTGACTCTGGTGCCCCTCTGGGTCTCAACATTCCCTAGTGACTGTGAACCCCACTTTCCCCTGACTTAGACCTGCTGACCCTGGTTGAAACCTGCGCCTGAACTCGAACTGTTGCCTCTGGTTCTTTCAAGGGCCTCCCCTGTACCTGGTGATCGTGGTCCGAACCTGGGCCTCACCTGGACGTGGTGTCTCTTGTCACCATGGGGACTCACCTGGTCCTGCTTACTGTGTTCCACACCTGGGCCTCAAGTAGACCTGTTGACCATGGTCCCCAAGCCGGCCTCACATGGACCTGTTGCCTCTGATCCCCACCGGGGCCTCACGTGTACCTTGTAACTCTGGTCCTCACCTGGGCCTCATCTGGACCTAGAGACTCTGGTCTCCACCTGGGCTTCACCTGGATCTGGAGACTCTGGTCCCCATCTGGACTTCACCTGGATCTGGTGACTCTGGTCCCAATCTGGACCTTTCCTGGACTTGGTGTCTCTCTTGCCCACTTTGACCTAACTCAGAACTGCTGAATCTTGCCCCACCTATTACGCACCCAGACCTAGTGACTCTTGTCCCTAGCTATTCCTCAATTCGACCTGATGAATCTGGTCCTCACGTGGACCTCACATTTACCTGGGACTCAGCTGGAAAGAGTGGCTCTGGTTCCCACTAGGGGCTCACCTGATACTGCTGAATGTGGTCTTATTCTATGCCTCACCAGAACCTAGTGATTCTGTTCCCCATCTGGGCCTGCATGTCCTTAGTGACTCTGGTACTCACTGAGACATCATTGGGACCTGGATACTCTATTCCACACCTGGGCCTCACTTTTACCAGGAACCGCTGGTCCCATTCTGGGCCTCAAACTAAACTGGTTACTCTGGTTCCCCCTCTTAACCTCACCCTTACCTGGTGACTCTGGTCACCCCTTGGGCCTCCCCTGGGCCTGGTGACTCTGGCCTGCAGGTTGGCCTCACCTGGACTTGATTAGTGGGATGCCACCTGGGCCTCACCCATACCTGGTGACTCAGGTCCCCACATGGGCCTCTTGGACCTGGTGAATCTGGCCCTTACATGGACTTCTCCCAGACCCGGGGAATCTGGTCACAACATGGGCCTCACCTGGACCTGGTGAATCTGGTCCCCATCTGGGCCTAACCCAGTCCTGGTGACTATGTTCCCCAACTGGACCTGATTGCTCTGGACTCTTTCTTGCCCTCACCTTGAACTGGTGACTCTGATCCGATCTGTGCGTCACCCAGACCTGGTGACTCTCGTCCTCACCTGGGCATCATTGGTACCTGGTGACTCTGTTCCACACCTGAGCCTCACCTGGACATGATGTCTCTGGGACCTCTCTGGGCCTCACCCTGACCTGGTGATCTGGTACCCTTCTGGATGTCACCTGGACCAGGTGATTCTGGAACCCCTCTAGGCCTCAACCAGATCTGGTGACTCTTGTCCTCAAGTGGGCCTCACCTGGACCTAGTGAATATGCTCCATCTGGGCCTCATTTGGACCTGGTGACTCTGGTCACTCCCTGGGCATCATCTGGAAATGGTTCCACTGCATGACCTGCTGGTTTGCCTCACCTGGACCTGGTAACTCTGGTCCCTACCTGGGCAACATCGGGACATCTTGAACTGGTGAGTGGGGTTCTCACCTGGATCTTACCCATGCCTGGTGACACAGGTCCCCACGTGGGCCTCCCTTGGACCTGGTGAATGTGGTCCTTACCTAGTCCTCACCCGGAACTGGTAAATCTGGTCACCACCTGGGCATCACCTAACCTGGTGACTTTGTTCCCCACGTGGACCTGATTGCTCTTGACACCTTCTTGGCCTTACCTGGAAGTGGTAACTCTGATCCCAACTGGGCCTCTCTCAGATCTGGTGACTCTGGTCCTCACCTGGGCCTCATCTGGACCTAGTGACTCTGGTCCCCACCTGGGCTTCAACTGGATCTGTTGACTCTGGTCCCCACCTGGATTTCACCTGGAACTGGTGACTCTGGTCCATACCTGAACCTCTCCTGGACCTGGTGACTCACTTTCCAACATGGACCTCACTTGGATCTGGTGACTATGGTCCTCAGTTTGGCCTCACCTGGACCTGGTGTCTCTCGTCCCCACTTTGACCTAACTCAGAACTGCTGATCTTGCCCCACCTAGGCCGCACACAGACATGGTGACTCTTGTCCCCAGCTATGCCTCAATTCGACCTGATGAATCTGGTCCTCACGTGGGCCTCCATGGACCTGGGACTCAGCTTGATAGAGTGGCTCTGGTTCCCACAAGGGGCTCACCTGATACTGCTGACTGTGGTCTTATTCTATGCCTCACCAGGACCTAGTGATTCTGTTCCCCATCTGGGCCTGCATGGCCCTAGTAAATCTTTTCCTCACCCAGGCATCATTGGGATCTGGATACTCTATTCCACATCTGCGCCTCACTTTCACCAGGGACCTAGGGTCCCATTCTGGCCTCAAACTAAACTGGTTATTCTGGTTCCCCCTCTGGGCGTCACCCCTACCTGGTGACTCTGGTCACCCCTTGGGCTTCACTTGGGCCTGGTGAATCTGGTCCTTAGCTGTTCCGCACCTGGATCTGGTGACCGGTCGCTACCTGGGCCTCACCTGGATTTGGTGAAACCTGTTGCCACCTGCGCCTCTTCTGGACCTAGTGACTGTGGTCCCACCAAGACATCACCTGGATCTGGTGGCTCTGGTTCCCATATGGGGCACTCCTGGACCTGGTTCCTGTGGTCTCCATCTGGCCTCACCTGGAACACAATGACTCTGTTCCATATTTGCCCTCTGCTGGACCTGTTGACTCTGGTACTTACCTGGGCATCATTGGGACCTGGGAACACTCTTATATACCTGGACCTCACCTGGACCTGGTGACTGTGGTCCCACCTGGGCCTCACCTGCATGAGGTGACTGGTTCCCACAGGGACCTCACCTGGATCTGGTGACTCAGGTCCTCATATGGACATTATGGGACCTGGTTTCTCAGTTCCCCATCGGGGCCTGCCCTGGACCTAGTGATTCTCGTCCCACTCTGGGCCTCACTCTGACGTGGTGACTCTGGTCCCCACCTGGATATCACCAGAACCGGGTAACTCTGGTCCCCCTCTGGGACTCAGCCGGAGCTGGGACACTGGCACTCAACTGGGCCTCAACAGGACCTGGTGAATCTACTCCTCACTTAGGCCTCGTTTGGACCTTGTGACTCTTTTCCCACCTGGCATCAATGGGACTTGGTTACTCTCTTCCCCACCTGGGTTTCACCTCGACATGATAACTTTGCTCCACACTTTGGCCTCAACTGCTCCTGATGACTCTCGTCCCCCCACCGAGGCCTCAATCTGGACCTGGTGACTGTGGTCCCCACCTGGGTCTCCCCTGGACCTGGTGACTCTCGTTCCCACATGAAACACACCTGGACCTGGTGACTGTTGTTTTCTTGTAGACTCACATTTACCTGGTGACACCGGACCCTACTAGGGCCTCACCTGGATTGGTGACTCTGGCTTGCAGGTTGGCCTCACCTGGACCTGGTGAGTGGGGTTGCCACCTGAGCTTCACCCATACCTGATGACTCAGGAACCCACGTGGTTCTCTTGGACCTGGTGAATCTGGTCCTTACATGGTCCACTCCCCGACCCGGGGATTCTGGTCACCTCCTGGGCCTCACCTGGACCTGGTGAATCTCTACCCCATCTGGGCCTCAACCAGTCCTGGTGAGTTTGTTCCCCACCAGGACCTGATTGCTTTGGACTCTTTCTTGGCCTCACCTGGAACTGGTGACTCTTATCCTCTCTGCGCGTGACTCAGGCATGGATACTCTGGTCCCCATCTGGATGTCTCCTGGACCAGGTGATTCTGGTACCCCTCTAGGTCTAAACCATATCTGGTGTCTGTGGTCCTCAGCTGGGCCTCGTCTGGACCTAGTGAATATGCTCCATCTGGGCCTCATTTGGACCTGGTGACTCTCTTCCCTACCTGGGCATCATCGGGACATGGTTACTCTATTCCCCAATGGGACTGACCTGATCCTAGTAACTCTGGTCCTGACTTTGGCCTCTTCTGTACCAGGTCACTCTGGCTCCACCTGGGCCTCACCTGTAACTGGTAACTCTGATCCTAAGCATGGCCTCACCTGACCTGGTGACTGTGGTTCCCATCGGAATCTTGCCTGGACCTCATGTCTCTGGTCCCACCTGGGCCTCACCAGGACCTGGTGTATCTGGTACCCACCTGGGTAGCATCAGGTTATGGTTACACTGTTCACTAACAGTGACCCACCCGGAACTATTAACTCTGGTCTTCACCTGGGCCACACCTGGACGTGGTGACACTGGATCCCACCTGGGTCTCAACTTGACATGGTGAGTCGGATCCCCACCTGTTCCTCACGTGTAACTGCTGATTCTCCGGCCCACATGGACATCTTGTGGACCTGGTGGCTGCAGTGTTTCTAGCTTCTCATGTACCTTGTGACTCTGGTCCCTGCCAGGGCCTCACTGGGTCCTGGGGAATGTGGTTGCCACCTGCACCTCACTTGGAACTGGTGATTATGGTCTGCACCTGAGACTACCCTGGATCTGCTGACTGTGGTCCCCACCTGGGCTTCACCTGGATATGGGGACTCCAGTCCCCATCTGGGCCTCACCTGGCCCTGTTGACCATGGTCCTCAACTGGGCAAAATTGGGACCCGGTGACTGTGTTCCACAACTGGACGTCACCTAGACCAGGTGACTCTGGTACCCCTCTGGTCTCACCGTGCCCTAGTGACTGTGAACCCCACTTTGGCCTGCTTTGGACCTGCTGACCCTGGATGCCACCTGCGCCTGACCTCGAACTGTTGACTCTGGTTCTTTCAAGGGCTTCCCCTGTACCTGGTGATCCTGGTCCCCACCTGGGCCTCACCTGGACGTGGTGACTCTTGTCACAACCTGGGACTCACCTGGACCTGGTTACTGTGTTCCACACTTGGGCCTCAAGTAGACCTGTTGACCATGGTCCCCAAGCCGGCCTCACATGGACCTGTTGCCTCTGATCCCCACCGGGGCCTCACGTGTACCTGGGAACTCTGGTCCTCACCGGGGCGTCATCTGGACCTAGTGACTCTGGTCCCCACCTGGGATTCACCTGGATCTGGTGACTCTGGTCCCGCCTTGGCCTTCACCTGGATCTGGTGACTCTTGTCCCCACCTGGACCTCTCCTGGACCTGGTGACTCTCTTTCCAACATGGACCTCACCTGGATCCGGTGACTCTGGTCCTCAGTTTGGCCTCACCTGGACCTGGTGTCTCTCGTCCACACTTTGACCTAACTCAGAACTGCTGAATCTTGCCCCACCTAGGCCGCAACCAGATCTGGTGACTCTTGTCCCCAGCTATGCCTCAATTCGACCTGATGAATCTGGTCCTCACGTCGGCCTCTCATGGACCTGGGACTCAGCTGGATAGAGTGGCTCTGTTACCCACAAGGGGCTCACCTGATACTGGTGACTGTGGTCTTATTCTATGCCTCACCAGGACCTCGTGATTCTGTTCCCCATCTGGCCCTGCATGGCCCTAGTGACTCTGGTCCTCACCCAGGCATCATTGGGACCTGGATACTCTATTCGACACCTGGGCCTCACTCTCACCAGGGACCTCTGGTCACACTCTGGGCCTCAAATTAAACTGGTTACTCTGGTCACCCTCTTGGCCTCACCCTTACCTGGTGACTCTGGACACCCCTTGGGTATCATTTGGGCCTGGTGAATCTGGTCCTTAGCTTGTCCTCACTTCTTTATGGTGAGTGGTCGCCACCTGGGCCTCACCTGGACTTGGTGAATCCTGTTGTCACCTGCGCCTCACCTGGACCTTGTGACAGTGGTCCAACCTGGACTTCACCTGGATCTGGTTGCTCTGGTTCCCATATGGGGCTTTCCTGGACCTGGTTCCTGTGGTCTCCATCAGGCCTCACCTGGAACACAATGACTCTGTTTCATATTTGGGCCTCTCCTGGACCTGTTGACTCTGGTACTTACATGGGCATCATTGGGACCTGGGTACACTCTTATATACCTGGTCCTCACCTGGACGTGGTGACTGTGGTCCCACCTGGACCTCACCGGGATGAGGTGACTGGTTCCCACAGGGACATCACCTGGACCTCGTGACTCAGGTCCTCATATGGGCATCATGGGACTTGGTTTCTCAGTTCCACATCGGGGCCTCAAGTGGACCTAGTGATTCTGGCCCCCTCTGGGCCTGACCCTGACGTGGTGACTCTGGTCCCAACCTGGATATCACCAGAACCTGGTGACTGTGGTCCCCCTCTGGGACTCACCCAGAGCTGTGGACACTTGTCCTCAACTGGGCCTCATCAGGACCTGGTGAATCTACTCCTCACTTAGGCCTCGTCTGGAACTTGTGACTCTTTTCCCACCTGGCATCAATGGGACATGGTTACTCTGTTCCCCACCTGGGCCTCACCTGGACATGATAACTTTGCTCCGCACTTTGGCCTCATCTGGTCCTGATGACTCTGGTCCCTCCACCTAGGCCTCAATCAGGACCTGGTGACTCTGGTCCCCACCTGGACTTCACCTGGATCTGGTGACTCTGGTCCCCACCTGGACCTCTCCTGGACCTGGTGACTCCTTTCCAACATGGACCTCACCTGGATCTGGTGACTCTGGTCCTCAGTTTGGCCTCACCTGGACCTGGTGACTCTCGTTCCCAAAAGAATCACACCTGGACCTGGTGACTGTGGTGTTCTTGTAGACTCACATTTACCTGGGGAGTCCGGTACCCACAAGGGCCTCACCTGCATCTGGTGACTCTGGCCTGCAGGTTGGCCTCACTTGGACCTGGTGAGTGGGGTTGCCACCTGGGCCTCACCCACAACTGGTGATTCATGTCCTCACGTTGGTCTCTTGGACCTGGTGAATCTGGTCCTTACCTGGTCCTCTCCCAGACCCGGGGACTCTGGTCACCACCTGGGCCTCACCTGGACCTGGTGAATCTGGTCCCCATCTGGGCCTCACCCAGTCCTGGTGACTTTGTTCCCCACGTGGACCTCATTGCTGTGGACTCTTTCTTGGCCTCACCTGGAACTGGTGACTCTGATCCTATCTGCGCGTCACCCAGATCTGGTGACTCTGGGCCTCACCTGAGCATCATTGGTACCTGGTGACTCTGTTCCACGCCTGAGCCTAACCTGGACATGATGACTCTGGAAACACTCTGGGCCTCTCCCTGAACTGATGCCTCTGGTCCCCATCTGGATGTCACCTGGACCAGGTGATTCTAATACCCCTCTAAGCCTCAACCAGATCTGGTGACAGTGGTCCTCAACTGGGCCTCACTGGACCTAGTGAATATGCTCCATCTGGGTCTCATTTGGACCTGGTGACTCTGGTCCCTACCTGGGCATCATCGGGACATGGTTCCACTGCATGGCCTGCATATTGGCCTCACCTGGACCTGGTAACTCTGTTCCCTACCTGGGCATTATCGGGACATGGTTCCTCTGCATGGCCTGCAGGTTGGCCTCACCTGGACCTGGTGAGTGGGGTTGTCACCTGGGCCTCACCCTTACCTGGTAACACAGGTCCCCACCTGGGAATCACCTAGGCCTGGTGAATCTGGTCCTTACCTGGTCCTCACTCAGTCCTGGTGACTTTGTTCCCCACCTGGACCTGATTGCTGTGGACGCCTTCTTGGCCTCACCTGGAACTGGTGACTCTGATCCTAACTGGGCCTCACCCACATCTGGTGACTCTGGTCCTCACCTGGGCATCATTGATACCTGGTTAGTCTGTTCCACACCTGAGCCTCACCGGGACATGATGACTCTGGAACCTCTCTGGGACTAACTCTGACCTGGTGACTCTGGTCCCCATCTGGATATCACCTGGACCAGGTGATTCTGGTACACCTCTAGGGCTCAAGGTGATCTGGTGACTCTGGTCCTCAACTGGGCCTCATCTGGACCTAGTGAATATACCCCATCTGGGCCTCATTTGGACCTGGTGACTCTAGTCCGTACCTGGGCATCATCGGGATATGGTATCACGGCATGGCCTGCAGGTTGGCCTCACCTGGACCTGGTGAGTGGGGTTTTCCTCAACTGGGCAAAATTGGGACCCGGTGACTGTGTTCCACAAGTGGCCTCACCTGGACCAAGTGACTCTGGTCCCCCTCTGGGTGTCACCATGTCCTAGTGACTGTGAACCCCACTTTGGCCTGACTTGGACCTGCTGACCATGGTTGCCACCTGCGCCTGACCTCGAACTGTTGACTCTGGTTCTTTCAAGGGCCTCCCCTGGACCTGTTGATCCTGGTCCCCACCTGGGACTCACCTGGACGTGGTGACTCTTGTCACCACCGGGCCCTCACCGGGACCTGCTTACTGTGTTCCACACCTGGGCCTCAAGTAGACCTGTTGACCATGGGCCCCAAGCCAGCCTCACATGGACATGTTGCCTCTGATCCGCACCGGGGCCTCACGTGTACCTGGTAACTCTGGTCCTCACCTGGGCCTCATCTGGACCTAGTGACTCTGGTTCCCACCTGGACTTCACCTGGATCTGGTGACTCTGGTCCACCCCAGGACCTCTCCTGGACCTGGTGACTCCTTTCCAACATGGACCTCATGTGGATCTGGTGACTCTGGTCCTCAGTTTTGCCTCACCTGGACTTGGTGTCTCTCATCCCCACTTTGACCTAACTCAGAACTGCTGAATCTTGCCCCAACTAGGCCGCATCCAGACCTGGTGACTCTTGTCCCTAGCTATGCCTCAATTCGACCTGATGAATCTGGTCCTCACGTGTGCCTCACATGTACCTGGGACTCAGCTGGATAAAGTGGCTCTGGTTCCCACAAGGGGCACACCTGATACTGCTGACTGTGGTCTTATTCTATGCCTCACCAGGACGTAGTGATTCTGTTCCCCATCTGGGCCTGCATGGCCCTAGTGCCTCTGGTCCTCACCCAGGCATCATTGGGTGATGGACCCAATGATCCTCACCCTGGATACTCTATTCCACACCTGTGCCTCACTTTGACCAGGGACTTCTGGTCCCATTCTGGGCCTCAAAATAAAGTGGTTACTCTGGTTCCACTGTGGGCCTCACCCTTACCTGGTGACTCTGGTCACCCCTTGGGCTTCACTAGGGTCTGGTGAATCTGGTCCTTAGCTGGTCCGCACCTGGATCTGGTGACTGGTCGCCACCTGGGCCTCACCTGGACTTGGTGAATCCTGTTGCCACCTGTGCCTCACCTGGACCTTGTGGCTGTGGTCCCACCTGGACCTCACCTGGATCTGGTGGCTCTGGTTCCCATATGGGGCTCTCCTGGACCTGGTTCCTGTGGTCTCCATCTGGTCTCACTTGGAACACAATGACTCTAAACAATATTTGGGCCTCTCTTGTACCTGTTGACTCTGGTCCTTACTTGGGCATCACTGGGAGCTGGATACTCTGTTATATACCTGGGTCTCACCTGGACCGGTGACTGTGGTCCCACCTGAGCCTCACCTGGACGAGGTGACTGGTTCCCAAAGGGAGCTCACCTGGACCTGGTGACTCAGATCCTCATATGGGCATCATGGGACCTGGTTTCTCACTTCCACATCGGGACCTCACATGGACCTAGTGATTCTCGTCCCACTCTGGGCCTCACCCTGATGTGGTGAATCTGGTCCCCATCTAGGCCTCACCCAGTACTGGTGACTTTGTTCCCCACCTGGACCTGATTGCTGTGGACTCTTTTTGGCCTCACCTGGAACTGGTGACTCTGAACCTATCTGCGCGTCACCCAGATCTGGTGACTCTGGCCCTCACCTGGGCATCATTGGTACCTGGTGACTCTGTTCCTCACCTGAGCCTCACCTGGACATGATGACTCTGGAACCTCTCTGGGCCTCTCCCTGACCTGGTGACTCTAGTCCCTAACTGGGCATTATCGGGACATGGTTCCACTTCATTGCCTGCAGGTTGGCCTCACCTGGATGTTGTAACTCTCGTCCTTACCTGGGTATCATCGGGACATGGTTCCTCTGCATGGCCTGCAGGTTGGCCTCACCTGGACCTGGGGTGCCTTGCCACCTGGCCTCACCAATACCTGGTGACTCAGGTCCCCACGTGAGCCTCATTTGGACCTGGTGAATCTGGTCCTTACCTGGTCGTCACCCGGAACTGGTATGTCTGGTCACCACCTGGGAATAACCTGGGCCTGGTGAATCTGGTCCCAATCTGGGCCTCACCCTGTCCTGGTGACTTTGTTCCCCACCTGGGCCTGATTGCTGTGGACTCTTTTTTGGCCTCACCTGGAACAGGTGACTCTGATCCTATCTGCCCGTCACCCAGACCTGGTGACTCTGGTCCTCACCTGGGCATCTTTGGTACCTGGTGACTCTGTTCCACACCTGAGCCTCACCTGGACTTGATGACTCTGGAACCTCTCTGGGCCTCATCCTGACCTGGTGACTCTGGTCCCCATCTGGATGTCACCTGGACCAGGTGATTCTTGTACCCCTCTAGGCCTCAACAGGGTCTGGTGACTCTGGTCCTCCACTGGACCACACCTGGACCTAGTGAATATGCTCCATCTGGGCCTCATTGGACCTGGTGATTCTGGTCCCTACCTGGGCATCATCGGGACACGGTTCCACTGCATAGCCTGCAGGTTGGCCTCACCTGGACCTGGTAACCCTGGTCCCTACCTGGACATCATCAGGGCATGGTTCCACTGCATGGCCTGCAGGTTCGCCTCACCTGGACCTGGTAACTCTGGTTCCTACATGGGCATCATCGCGACAGGGTTCCTCTGCATGACTCGAAGGATGGCCTCTCCTGGACCTGGTGAGGGTGGTTGCCACCTGTGCCTCGCCCGTACCTGGGGACACAGGTCCCCTCGTGGGCCTCTTGGACCTGGTGAATCTGGTCCTTACCTGGTCATCTCCCAGACCCGTGGTCTCTGGTCACCACCTGGGCCTCACCTGGACCTGGTCAATCTGGTCCCCATCTGGGCCTCACCCAGTCCTGGTGACTTTGTTCCCCACCTGGATCTGATTGCTGTGGACTCTTTCTTGGCCTCACCTGGAACTGGTGACTCTGATCCTATCTGCGCATTACGCAGACCTGGTGACTCTGGTCCTCACCTGGGCGTCATTGGGACCTGGATACTCTATTCCACACCTGGGCCTCTCTTTGACCAGGGACCTCTGGACCCATTCTGGGCCTCAAACTAAACTGGTTACTGTGGTTACCCTTCTGGGCCTCACCCTTACCTGGAATATCTGGTCACCCCTTGGGCTTCACTTGGGCCTAGTGAATCTGGTCCTTAGCTGGTCCGCACATGGATCTGGTGACTGGTCGCCACCTGGGCCTCACCGGGACTTGGTGAATCCTGTTGCCACCTGCGCCTCACCGGGACCTTGTGACTCTTTTCCCACCTGGCATCAGTGGGACATGGTTACTCTGTTCCCCACCTGGGCCTCACCTGGACATGATAACTTTGCTCCACACTTTTACCTCAACTGGTCCTGATGACTCTGGTCCCCCCACCTAGGCCTCTATCTGGACCTGGTGACTCTGGTCCCCACCTGGTTCTCACCTGGACCTGGTGACTCTCGTTCCCACATGAACCACACCTGGACCTGGACTGTGGTGTTCTTGTAGACGGACATTTACCTGGTGACTCCGGTCCCCACTAGGGCCTCACGTGGATCTGGTGACTCTGGCCTGAAGGTTGGCCTCACCTGGACCTGGTGAGTGGGGTTGCAACCCCATACCTGGTGATTCAGTTCCCCACGTGGGCCTCTTGGACCTGATGAATCTGGTCCTTACCTGGTCCACTCCCAGACCCGGGGACTCTGGACACCACCTGGGCCTCACTTGGACGTGTTGAATCTGGTCCCCATCTGGGCCTCACCCAGTCCTGGTGACTGTGTTCCCCACCTGGACCTGATTGCTGTGGACTCTTTCTTGGCCTCACCTGGAACTGGTGACTCTGATCCTATCTGCGCGTCACCAGATCTGGTCACTCTGGTCCTCACATATGGACCATTATTACCTGGACACTGTGTTCCAGACCTGAGCCTCACCTGAACATGATGACTCTGGAGCCTCTCTGGGCCTCACCCTGACCTGGTGATTCTGGTCCCCATCTGGATGTCACCTGGACCAGGTGATTCTGGTACCCCCTCTAGGCCTCATCCAGATCTGGTGACTCTGGTCCTCAACTGGGACTCACCTGGACATAGTGAATACATTCCATCTGGGGCTCATTTGTACCTGGTTACTCTTGTCCCTTCCTGGGCATCATCGGGACATGTCTCCACTGCATGACCTGCAGGTTGGCCTCACCTGGACCTGGTAACTCTGGTCCCTACCTGGGCATCATCGGGACATGGTTCCACTGCATGGCCTGTAGGTTGGCCTCACCTGGACCTGGTAACTCTAGTCCCAACCTGGGCATCATCGGGACTAGGTTCCTCTGCATGGCCTGCAGGTTGCCCTCACCTGGACCTGGTGAGTGGGGTTGCCACCTTGCCTCACCCATACCTGGTGACACAGGTCCCACGTGGGCCTCACTTGGACCTGGTGAATCTGGTCCTTACCTTGTCCTCACCCGGAACTTGTAACTCTGGTCACCACCTGGGAATCACCTGGGCCTGGAGAATCTGGTCCCCCTCTGGGCCGCACCCAGTCCTGGTGTCTTAGTTCCCCACGTGGGCCTGATTGCTGTGGACTCCTTCTTGGCCTCACCTTGAAATGGTGACTCTGATCCTAACTGGGTCTCACCCAGATCTGATGACTCTGGTCCTCACCTGTGGACCATTATGACCTGGATACTTTGTTACACACCTGAGCGTCACCTGGATATGATGACTCTGGATCCCCTCTGGGCCTCAGCCTGACATGGTGACTCTGGTCTCCATCTGGATGTCACCTAGACCAGGTGAATCTGGTACCCCTCTAGGCCTCAACTTGACCTGGTGACTCTGGTCCTCAACTGGGCCTACGGGGACCTTGTGAACATGCTCCCCACCTGTGCCTCATCTGGACCTGGTGACTCTGGTTCTACCTGGGCATCATCGGGACATGGTTACTCTATTCAGCAGGAGCTGGTGAGTGTGGTTTCCACCTGCACCTCACCTGGACCTGATGATCCTGGTCTGCAAGTGAGACTACTGTGGATCTGGTGACTGTGGTCCCCACCTGGGATTCACCTGGATTTGGGGACTCCGGTCCCCATCTGGGCCTCACCTGGCCCTGTTGACCATGGTCCTCAACTGGGCAAAATTGGGACCCGGTGACTGTGTTCCACAACTGGACCTCAACTGGACCTCATGACTCTGGTCCCACCTGGGCGTCACCAGGACCTGGTGTCTCTGGTACCCACCTGGGTAGCATCAGGATATGGTTACACTGTTCACTAACAGTGACTCAGCTGGACCTATTGACTCTGGTCTTCACCTGGGCCACACCTGGACATGGTGACACTGGTTCCCACATGGGTCTCACCTGGACATGGTGAGTCAAAGCCCAACCTGGTAGTATACTGTAACTGGTGATACTCATTCCCACATGGACATATCATGGGGACCTGGTGGCTGCAGAGTTTCTAGCTTCTCATGTACCTCGTGACTCTGGTCCGCATCAGGGCCTCACCGGGACCTGGTGAGTGTGGTTGCCACCTGCACCTCACCTGGACCTTTTGATTCTGGTCTGCACCTGAGACTATCCTGGATCTGGTGACTGTGGTCCCAACCTGGGCTTACCTGGATTTGGGGACTTCCGGTCCCTATCTGGGCCTCTCCTGGCCGTGTTGACCATGGTACTCAACTGGGCAAAATTGGGACCCGGTAACTGTGCCCTCGTGACTGTGAACCCCACTTTGGCCTGACTTGGACCTGTTGACCCTGGTTGCAACCTGCGCCTTACCTCAAACTGTTGACTCTGGTTCTTTCAAGGGCCTCCCCTCTACCTGGTGATCCTGGTCCCCACCTGGGGCTCACCTGGACGTGGTGACTCTTGTCACCACCAGGGACTCACTTGGACCTGCTTACTGTGTTCCACACCTGGGCCTCAAGTAGACCTGTGGACTATGGACCCCAAGCCGGCCTCACATGGACCTGTTGCCTCTGATCCCCCCCGGGGCCTCACGTGTACCTGGTAACTCTGGTCCTCACCTGGGCCTCATCTGCAACTAGAGACTCTGGTCCCCACCTGGGCTTCACCTGGATCTGGTGACTCTGGTCACCACCTGGACTTCACATGGATCTGGTGACTCTGGCCCCCACCTGCACCTCTCCTGGACCTCGTGACTCTCTTTCCAACATGGACCTCACCTGGATCTGGTGACTCTGGTCCTCACTTGGCCTCACCTGGAACTGGTGTCTCTCGTCCCCACTTTGACCTAACTCAGAACTGCTGAATCTTTCCCCACCTAGGCCGCACCCAGACCTGGTGACACTTGTCCCCAGCTATGCCTCAATTCTACCTGATGAATCTGGTCCTCCCTTGGGCCTCACATGGACCTGGGACTCAGCTGTGTAGAGTGGCTCTTGTTCCCACAAGGGGCTCACCTGATACTGGTGAATCTGGTCTTTTTTTTAATTTTTTTAATTTTTTATTTATTTATGATAGTCACAGAGAGAGAGAGAGGCAGAGACACAGGCAGAGGGAGAAGCAGGCTCCATGCAGCGGGAGCCCGATGTGGGATTCGATCCCGGGTCTCCAGGATCGCGCCCTGGGCCAAAGGCAGGCGCCAAACAGCTGCGCTACCCAGGGATCCCTGAATCTGGTCTTATTCTATGCCTCAACAGGACCTAGTGATTCTGTTCCCCATCTGGGCCTGCATGGCCCTAGTGACTCTGGTCCTCACCCAGGCATCATTGGGACCTGGATACTCTATTCCACACCTGGACCTCACTTTGACCAGGGACCTCTGGTCCCATTCTGGGCCTCAAACTAAACTGGTTACTCTGATTCCCCCTCTGGGACTCACCCTTACCTGGTAAATCTGGTCACCACTTGAGCTTCACATGGGCCTGGTGAATCTGCTCCTTAGCTGGTCCGCACCTGGATCTGGTGTCTGGTCGCCACCTGGGCCTCACCTGGACTTGGTGAATCTTGTTGCCACCTGCGCCTCACCTGGACCTTGTGACTGTGGTCCCACCTGGACCTCACCTGGATCTGGTGGCTCTGGTTCCCATATACGGCTCTCCTGGACCTGGTTCCTGTGGTCTCCATCTGGCGTCACCTGGAACACAATGACTCTGATACATTTTTGGGACTCTCCTGGACCTGTTGACTCTGGTCCTTAACTGGGCATCATTGGGACCTGGATAATCTCTTATATACCTGGACCTCACCTGGACCTGGTGACTGTGTTCCACCTGGGCCTCACCTGGAGGAGTTCACTGGTTCCCACAGGGACCTCACTTGGACTTGGTGACTCAGGTCCTCATATGGGCATAATGGCACCTGGTTTCTAGTTCCACATCGGGGCCTCACCTGGACCTAGTGATTCTCGTCCCCCTCTCGGCCTCACCCTGACGTGGTGACTCTGGTCCCCACCTGGATATCACTAGAACCGGGTGACTCTGGTCCCCCTCTGGGACTCACCCGGAGCTGGGGACACGGTTCCTAAACCTGGCCTGAACAGGACCTGGTGAATCTACTCCTAACTTAGGCCTCATCTGTACCTTGTGACTCTTTTCCCATCTGGCATCAATGGGACATGGTTACTCTGTTCCCCACTTGGGCGTCACCTGGACATGAAAACTTTGCTCCACACTTTGGTCTCAACTGGTCCCGATGACTCTGGTCCCCCCACCTAGGCCTCAATCTGGACCTGGTGACTCTGGTCCCTACCTGGGCATCATCGGGACATGGTTCCTCTGCATGGCCTGCAGGTTGGCATCACCTGGACCTGGTAACTCTGGTTCCTACATGGGCATCATCGGGACAGCGTTCCTCTGCATGGCGCAAAGGATGGCCTCTCCTAGACCTGGTGAGTGTCGTTGCCACCTGTGCCCCACCCGTACCTGGGGACACAGGTCCCCTCGTGGGCCTCAATTGGACCTGGTGAATCTGGTCCTTACCTGGTCGTCTCCCAGACCCTTGGTCTCTGGTCACCACCTGGGCCTCACCTGGACCTGTTGAATCTGTTCCCCATCTGGGCCTCACCCAGTCCTGGTGACTTTGTTCCCCACCTGGATCTGATTGCTGTGGACTCTTTCTTGGCCTCACCTGGAACTGGTGACTCTGATCCTATCTGCGCATTACCCAGACCTGGTGAATCTGGTCCTCACCAGGGCATCTTTGGTACCTGGTGACTCTGTTCCACACCTGAGCCTCACCTGGACATGATGACTCTGGAACCTCTCTGGGCCTCATCCTGACCTGGGGACTCTGGTGCCCATCAGGATGTCACCTGGACCAGGTGATTCTGGTACCCCTCTAGGCCTCAACTAGATCTGGTGACTCTGGTCCTCCACTGGACCTCACCTGGACCTAGTAAGTATGCTCCATCTGGGTCTCATTGGACCTGGTGATTCTGATCCCTACCTCGGCATCATCGGGAAATGGTTCCACTGCATGGCCTGCAGGTTGGCCTCACCTGGACCTGTTAACTCTGGTCCCTACCTGGGCATCATCGGGACATGGTTCCACTGCATGGCCTGCAGGTTGGCCTCACCTGGACCTGGTAACTCTAGTCCCTACCTGGGCATCATCGGGACATGGTTCCTCTGCATGGCCTGCAAGATCGCCTCACCTTGACCTGGTGAGTGGGGTTGCCACCTCGGCCTCACCCATGCCTGGTGACACAGGTCCCCACGTGGCCTCACTTGGACCTGGTGAATCTGGTCCTTACCTGGTCCTCACCCGGAACTCGTAACTCTGGTCACCACATGGGAATCACCTGGACCTGGTGAATCTGGTCCCATCTGGGGTCATCCATTCCTGGTGACTTTGTTCCCCACCTGGACCTGATTGCTGTGGACTCCTTCTTGGCCTCACCTGGAACTGGTGACTCTGATCCTAACTGGGCCTCACCCAGTTCTGGTGACTCTGGTCCTCACCTGTGGACCATTATGAACTGGATACTCTGTTCCACACGTGAGCCTCAACTGGACATGTTGACTCTGGATCCCCTCTGGGCCTCAGCCTGACATGGTGACTCTGGTCCCCATCTGGATGTCACTTAGACCAGGTGAATCTGGTACCCCTCTAGGCCTCAACTTGACCTGGTGACTCTGGGCCCCAACTGGGCCTCACCGGGACCTAGTGAACATGCTCCCCAGCTGTGCCGCATCTGGGCATGGTGACACTGGTTTTACCTGGGCATCCTCGGGAAATGGTTACTGTATTCCCCACTGGGACTGACCTGATTCTGGTAACTCTGATCCTGACTTTGGCCTCTTCTGTACCAGGTGACTCTGGCTCCACCTGGACCTCACCTGTAACTGGTGACTCTGATCCTACGCATGGCCTCACCTGACCTGGTGACTGTGGTTCCCATCGGGACCTCACCTGGACCTCAGGTCTCTGGTTCCACCTGGGCCTCACCAGGACCTGGTGTCTCTGGTACCCACCTGGGTAGCATCAGGATATGGTTACACTGTTCACTAACAGTGACCCAGCCTGACCTATTAACTCTGGTCTTCACCAGGGCCACACCTGGACATGGTGACACTGGTTCCCACCTGGGTCTCACCTGGACATGGTGAGTGGGATCCCCACCAGGTCCTCACCTGTAACTAGTGATTCTCGTTCCCACATGGACATCATGTGCAACTGGTGGCTGCAGTGTTTCCAGATTCTCATGTACCTCGTGACTCTGGTCCCTGCCAGGGCCTCACCGGGACCTGGTGAGTGAGGTTGCCACCTGCACCTCACCTGGACTTGGAGATTCTGGTCTGCACCCGAGACTACCCTGGATCTGGTGACTCTGGTCCCCACCTGGGCTTCACCTGGATTTGGGGACTCCGGTCCCCATCTGGGCCTCACCTGGCAGTGTTGACCATTGTCCTCAACTGGGCAAAATTGGGACCCGGTGACTGTTCCACAACTGGACCTCACATGACCAGGTGACTCTGGTCCCCCTCTGGGTCTCACCGTGCCCTAGTGACTGTGAACCCCACTTTGGCCTGACTTGGACCTGCTGACACTGGTTGCAACCTGCTCCTGACCTCGATCCGTTGACTCTGGTTCTTTCAAGGGCCTTCCCTGGACCTGGTGATCCCGGTCCCCACCTGGGCCTCACCTGGACGTGGTGACACTTGTCACCACCGGGGACTCACCTGGACCTTGTTACTGTGTTGCAAACCTGGGCCTCAAGTAGTCCTCTTGCCTCTGATCCCCACCGGGGCCTCAGTTGTCTGGTAACTCTGGTCCTCACCTGGGCCTCATCTGGACCTAGTGACTCTGGTCCCCACCTGGGCTTCACCTGGATCTGGTGACTCTGGTCCCCACCTGGACTTCACCTGGATCTGGTGACTCTGGTCCCCACCTGGACCTCTCCTGAACCTGGTGACTCTCTTTCCAACATGGACCTCACCTGGATCTGGTGACTCTGGTCCTCACTTTGGCCTCACCTGACCTGGTGTCTCTCATCCCCACATTGATTAACTCGAAACTTCTGAATCTTGCTACACCCTAGGCCGCACCCCGACCTGGTGACTCTTGTCCCCAGCTATGCCTCAATTCGACCTGATGAATCTGGTCCTCACGTGGTCCTCACATGGACCTGGGACTCAGCTCCATAGAGTGGCTCTGGTTCCCACAAGGGGCTCACCTGATACTGTTGACTGTGGTTTTATTCTATGCCTCACCAGGACCTAGTGATTCTGTTTGCCATCTGGGCCTGCATGGCCCTAGTGACTCTGGTCCTCACCCAGGCATCATTGGAACCTGGATACTCTATTCCACACCTGGGCCTCAGTTTGACCAGGGATCTCTGGTTTCCATTCTGGGCCTCAAACTAAACTGGTTACTCTGGTTCCCCCCTCTGGGCCTCACCCCTACCTGGTGACTCTGGTCACCCCTTGGGATTCACATGAGCCTGCTGAATCTTCTCCTTAGCTGGTCCGCACCTGGATCTGGTGACTGGTCGCCACCTGGGTCTCACCTGGACTTGTTTGAATCCTGTTGCCTCCTGCGCCTCACCTGGACCTTGTGACTGTGGTCCCACCTGGACCTCACCTGGATCTGGTGGCTCTGTTTCCCATATGGGGCTCTCCTGGACCTGGTTCCTCTGGTCTCGATCTGGCCTCACCTGGAACACAATGACTCTGATCCATATTTCGGCCTCTCCTTGACCTGTTGACTCTGGTCCTTACCTGGGCATCATTGGGACCTGGATACTCTCTTATATTCCTGGGCCTCATCTGAACCTGGTGACTGTGGTCCCACCTGGGCCTGACCTGGAGGAGGTGACTGGTTCCCACAAGGACCTTGCCTGGACCTGGTGGCAAAGGTCCTCATATGGGCATCATGGGACCTGGTTTCTCAGTTCCACATCGGGGCCTCACCTGGACCTAGTGAATATGCTCCATCTGGGCCTCATTGGGACCTGGTGACTCTGGTCCCTTCCTGGGCATCTTCGGGACATGGTTCAGCTGCATGGCCTTCAGGTTGGCCTCACCTGGACCTGGTAACTCTGGTCCCTACCGGGGCATCATCGGGACATTGTTCCTCTACATGGCCTGCAGGTTGGCCTCACCTGGACCTGGTGAGTGGGGTTGGCACCTGGGCCTCAACCCATACATGGTGACACAGGTCCCCCGTGGGCCCAGTATGACCTGGTGAATCTCGTCCTTACCTGGTCCTCACCCGTACCTGGTAACCCTGGTCACCACCTGGGAATCACCTGGACCTGGTGAATCTGGTCCCATCTGGTCCTCACCCAGTCCTGGTGACTTTGTTCCCCTCTGGACCTGAATGCTGTGGAATCCTTCATGGCCTCAACTGGAAGTGGTGACTCTGATCCGACCTGGCCTCACCCAGATCTGGTGACTCTGGTCCTCACCTGTGGACCATTATGACCTGGATACTCTGTTAAACACCTGAGCCTCACCTGGACATGATGACTCTGGATCCCCACGGGACCCACCCTGACATGGTGACTCTGGTCCCCATCTGGATGTCACCTAGATCTGGTGAATCTGTTACCCCTCTAGGGCTCAAAAGACCTGGTGACACTGGTCCTCAACTGGGTGTCACTGAGACCTAGTGGAATATGCTCCCCACCAGCGCCTCATCTTGACCTGTTGACGCTGGGTCTACCTGGGCATCATCGGGACATGGTTACTCTGTTCCCCACTGGGAATGACCTGATCCTGGTAACTCTGGTCCTGATTTTGGCCTCTTCTGTACCAGGTGACTCAGGCTCCACCTGGGCCTCACCTGTAACTGGTGACTCTGATCCAAAGCATGGCCTCTCCTGACCTGGTGACTGTGGTTCCCATCGGGACCTCACCTGGACCTCATGTCTCTGGTCCCACCTGGGCCTCACCAGGACCTGGTGTCTCTGGTTCCCACCTGGGTAGCATCAGGATATGGTTACACTGTTCAGTAACAGTGACCAAGCCGGACCTATTAACTCTGGTCTTCACCTGGGCCACACCTGGTCATTGTGACACTCGTTCCCACCTGGGTATCACCTGGAAATGGTGAGTCAGATACCCACCTGGTCCTAACCTATAACTGTTGATTCTCGTTCCCACATGGACATCATGTGGACCTGGTGGCTGCGGTGTTTCCAGTTTGTCATGTACCTTGTGACACTGGTCCCCACCAGGGCCTCACCGGGACCTGGTGATTGTGGTTGCCACCTGCACCTCACCTGGACCTGGTGATTCTGGTCTGCACCTGAGACAACCCTGGATCATGTGACTGTGGTCCCCACCTGGGCTTCACCTGGATTTGGGGACTATGGTCCGCATCTGAGCCTCACCTGGCCCTGTTGACCATGTCCTCAACTGGGCAAAATTGGGACGCGGTGACTGTGTTCCACAACTGGACCTCACCTGGACCACGTGACTCTGGTGCCCCTCTGGGTCTCACCGTTCCCTAGTGACTGTGAACCCCACTTTCCCCTGACTTGGACCTGCTGACCCTGGTTGAAACCTGCGCCTGACCTCCAATTGTTGACTCTGGTTCTTTCAAGGGCTTCCCCTGTACCTGGTGATCCTGGTCCCCACCTGGGCTTCACATGGATCTGGTGACTCTGGTCCCCACATGGACTTTACCTGGATCTGGTGACTCTGGACCCCACCTGGAACTCTCCTGGACCTCGTGACTCTCTTTCCAACATGGACCTCACCTGGATCTGGTGACTCTGGTCCTCTCTTTGGCCTCACCTGGACTTGGTGTCTCTCGTCCCCACTTTGACCTAACTCAGAACTGCTGAATCTTGCCCCACCTAGGCCGCACACAGACATGGTGACTCTGTCCCCAGCTATGCCTCAATTCGACCTGATGAATCTGGTCCTCACGTGGGACTCACCTGGTCCTGGGACTCAGCTGGATAGTGTGGCTCTGGTTCTCACAAGGGGATCACCTGATACTGCTGAATGTGGTCTTATTCTATGCCTCACCAGGACGTAGTGATTCTGTTCCCCATCTGGGCCAGCATGGCCCTAGTGACTCTGATCCTCACCCAGGCGTCATTGGGACCTGGATACTCTATTCCACACCTGGGCCTCTCTTTGACCAGGTACCTCTGGTCCCATTCTGGGCCTCAAACTAAACTGGTTACTCTGGTTCCCCCTCTGGGCCTCACCCTGCCATGGTGACTCTGGTCACCCGTTGCGCTTCACTTGGGCCTGGAGAATCTGGTCCTTAGCTGTTCCACACCTGGATCTGGTGACTGGTCGCCACCTGGGACTCACCTGGACTTGGTGAATCCTGTTGCCTCCTGCGCCTCACCTGGACCTTGTGACTGTGGTCCCACCTGGACCTCACCTGGACGAGGTGACTGGTTCCCACAGGGACCTCACCTGGACCTGGTGACTCAGGTCCTCATATGGGCATCATGGGACCTGGTTTCTCAGTTCCACATCGGGGCCTCACCTGGACCTAGTGATTCTCGTCCCCCTCTGGGCCTCACCCTGACGTGGTGACTCTGGTCCCCACCTGGATATCACCAGAACCGGGTGACTCTGGTCCCCCACTGGGACTCATCTGGAGCTGGGGACACTGGTCCTCAGCTGATCCTCAACAGGACCTGGTGAATCTACTCCTCACTTAGGCCTCGTCTGGACATTGTGACTCTTTTCCCACCTGACATCAATGGGACATGGTTACTCTGTTCCCCACCTGGGCCTCACCTGAACATGATAACTTTGATCCACACTTTGGCCTCAACTGCTCCTGATGACTCTCGTCCCCCCTCCTAGGCCTCACTCTACTCCACTCTACTCTACTGGAGTCTACCTACTCCAGGTAGGTGACTGTGGTCCCAACCTGGGTCTCACCTGGGCCTGGTGACTCTCATTCCCACTAGAACCACACCTGGACCTGCTGACTGTGGTGTTCTTGTAGACTCACATTTACCTGTTGACTCCGGTCCCCACTAGGGCCTCACCTGGATCTGGTGACACTGGCCTGCAGGTTGGCCTCACCTGGACCTGGTGAGTGGGGATGCCACCTGGGCCTCACCTATACCTCGTGACTCAGGTCCCCACGTGGGCCTCTTGGACCTGTTGAATCTTGTTGTTACCTGGTCCTCTCCCAGACCCGGGAACTCTGGTCACCACCTGGGCCTCACCTGGACCTGTGAATCTGGTCCCCATCTGGGCCTCACGCAGTCCTGGTGACTTCGTTCCCCACTTGAGCCTGATTGATGTGGACTCTTTCTTGGCCTCACCTGGAACTGGT
>NW_023330932.1:55651-94891 GCF_011100685.1 Canis lupus familiaris
GCCCCCCCCCCCCCCCCCCGCCTTACAGGGTAATGTGAGTCTACAAGAAACACCACAGTCACCAGGTCCAGTGTGTGATTCATGTGGGAACGAGAGTCACCAGGTCCAGGTGAGACCCAGGTGGTGGATGACAGTCTCCAGGTCCAGATTGAGGCCTAGGGGGGGGACCAGAGTCATCGGGACGAGTTGAGGCCAAAGTGTGGAGCAAAGTTATCATGTCCAGTGAGGCCCAGGTGGGGAACAGAGTAAAAATGTCCCATAGATGCCAGGTGGGAAAAGAGTCACAAGGTCCAGACGAGGCCTAAGTGAGGAGTAGATTCACCAGGTCCTGTTGAGGCCCAGTTGAGTATCAGTGTCCCCAGCTCTGGGTGATTCCCAGAGGGGGACCAGAGTCACCCGGTTCTGGTGTGAGTCAGGTGCGGACCAGAGTCACCACGTCAGGATGAGGCCCAGAGGGGAACGAGAATCACTAGGTCCAGGTGAGGCCCCGATGTGGAACTGAGAAAACAGGTCCCATGATGCACATATGAGGACCTGAGTCACCAGGCCCAGGGGAGGTCCCTGTGGGAACCAGTCACCTCGTCCAGGTGAGGCCCAGGTGGGACCACAGTCACCAGTTCCAGGTGAGGCCCAGGTATATAAGAGAGTATCCAGGTCCCAATGATGCCCAGGTAAGGTCCAGAGTCAACAGGTCCAGGAGAGCCCAAATATGGATCAGAGTCATTGTGTTCAGGGAGGCCAGATGGAGACCACAGGAAACCAGTCCAAAGAGCCCCCATATGGGAACCAGAGCCACCAATCCAGGTGAGGTCCAGGTGGGACCACAGTCACAAAGTCCAGGTGAGGCGCAGTTTGGGCAACAGGATTCACCAAGTCCAGGTGAGTCCCAGGTGGCGAACAATCACCAGATCCAGTGCGGATCAGCTAAGGACCAGAATCACCAGGCCCATGTGAATCTCAAAGGGGTGACCAAGAGAAACCAGGTAACGGTGAGGCCCAGAGGGAGATCAGAGTAACCAGTTTAGTTAGAGGCCGAGAATTGGACAAGAGGGTCCCTGTCAAAGTGAGGCCCAGGTGGTGGAATAGAGTATCCAGGTCCCAAAGATGCCTGGGTGAGGACCAGAGTCTCTAGGGCCATGCAGGCCCAGATGGGGAACAGAATCACTAGGTCCTAGTGAGGCATAGAATAAGACCAGAGTCAGCAGTATCAGATGAGCCACTTGTGGGAACCAGAGCCACTCTACCCAGCTGAGGTCCCAGGTCCATGTGAGGCCCACGTGAGGACCAGATTCATCAGGTCGAATAGAGGCATAGCTGGGGACAAGAGTCACCAGGTCTGGGTGCGGCGTAGGTGGGGCAAGATTCAGCAGTTCTGAGTTAGGTCAAAGGGGGAACGAAAGACACCAGGTCCAGGGGAGGCCAAACTGAGGAACAGAGTCACCAAATCCAGGGAAGAACCATGTTGGAAAGAGAGTCACCAGGTCCAAGAGAGGTCCAGGTGGGGACCAGAGTCACCAGATCCAGGTGAAGTCCAGGTAGGGACCAGAGTCACCAGATCCAGATGAGGCCCAGGTGAGGACAGAGTTACCATGTACACGTGAGGCCCCGGTGGGGATCAGAGGCAACAGGTCCATTTGAGTCCCGCCTGGGGACCATGGTCAACAGGTCTACTTGGGACACAGGTGTGGAACACAGTAAGCAGGTCCAGGTGAGTCCCCGGTGGTGACAAGAGTCACCAGGTCCAGGTGAGGCCCAGGTGGGGAGCAGGAACACCAGGTACAGGGGAGGCCCTTGAAAGAATCAGAGTCAACAGCTCGAGGTCAGGCGCAGGTGGCAACCAGGGTCAGCAGGTCGAAGTCAGGCCAAAGTGGGCTTCACAGAAACTAGGGCACGGTGAGACCCAGAGGGGGACCAGAGTCACCTGGTCCAGGTGAGGTCCAGTTGTGGAACACAGTCACTGGGTCCCTATTTTTCCCCGTTGGGGGACCATGGTCAACAAGGCCAGGTGAGGCCCAGGTGGGGACCGGAGTCCCCAAATCCATGTGAAGCCCAAGTGGGGACCACAGTCACCAGATCAGGGTAGTCTCGGGTGCAGACCAGAATCACCAGGTCCAGGTGAGGTGCAGGTGGCAACTCAGGTCCCGGTGAGGCCCTGGTGGGGACCAGAGTCACGAGGTACATGAGAAGCTAGAAACACTGCAGCTACCAGGTCCACATGATGTCCATGTGGAAACGAGAATCACCAGTTTCAGTTGAGGACCAGGTGGCGATCCGACTCACCATGTCCAGATGAGACCCAGGTGGGAACCAGTGTAACCATGTCCAGGTGTGGCCCAGGTGAAGACCAGAGTTGATAGGTCCGGCTGGGTCACTGATAGTGAACAGTGTAACCATACCCTGATGCTACCCAGGTGGGTACCAGAGACACCAGGTCCTGGTGAGCCCCAGGTGCGACCAGAGACATGAGGTCCACGTGAGGTCCCGATGGGAACCACAGAGACCAGGTCAGGTGAGGCCATGCTTAGGATCAGAGTCACAGGTTACATGTGAGGCCCAGGTGGAGCCAGAGTCACCTGGTACAGATGAGGCCAAATACAGGACGAGAGTTACCAGGATCAGGTCAGTCCCAGTGGGGAACAGAGTCACCATGTTCCGATGATGCCCAGGTAGACCCAGCGTCACCAGGTCCAGATGAGGCACAGGTGGGGAGCATATTCACTAGGTCTCGGTGAGGCCCAGTTGAGGACCAGAGTCACCAGGTCTATTTGAGCCCTTGAGGCGTAACAGATTCACCTGGTCTAGGTGACATCCAGATGGGGACCAGAGTCACCATGTCAGGGTGAGGCCCCTAGGGGATCCAGAGTCATCATGTCCAGGTGAGGCTCACGTGTGGAACAGAGTATCCAGGTCATAATGGTCCACAGGTGTGGACCAGTTTCACCAGATCTGGGTGAGACCCAGTTAGGATCAGAGTCTCCAGTTCCAGGTGAGGCCAAGAAGGAGTCCACAGCAATCAGGTCCAGGTGGGGAACAAAGTCACCAGGACTGGGTGAGGCCCAGATGGGGCCTGATACACCAGGTCCACGTGAGGCCCAGGTGGTGACCAGAGTCCCCAGGTTTGGGAGAGAACCAGGTAAGGACCAGATTCACCAGGTCCAAGAGGCCCACGCGGGGACCTGAGTCACCAGGTATGGGTGAGGCCCAGGTGGCAACCCCACTCACCAGGTCCAGGTGAGGCCAAATTTTGGTAGAGTCACTAGATCCAGTTGAGGCCCTAGTGGGGACCGGAGTCACCAGATCCAGGTGAAGCCCAGGTGGGGACCAGAGTCACTAGGTCCTGATTAGACCCTGGTGAGGATCAGAGTTACCAGATACACGTGAGTCCCCGGCGGGGATCAGAGCCAAAAGGTCCACGTGAGGCCGGCTTGGGGACCATGGTCAATAGGTCTACCTGAGGCCCAGGTGTGGAACACAGTAATCATGTCCAGGTGAGTCCCCGGTGGTGACAAGAGTCACCACGTCCAGTTGAGGCCCAATTGGGGACCAGGATCACCAGGTACAGGGGAGGCCCTTCAGAGAACCAGAGTCAACAGTTCGCGGTCAGGCGCAGGCGGCAACCAGGGTCAGCAGGTCCAAGTCAGGCCAAAGTGGGGTTCACAGTCACTAGGGCACAGTGAGACCCAGAGGGGGACCAGAGTCACCTTGTCCAGGTGAGGTCCAGTTGTGGAACACAGTCACCGAGTCCCAATTTTGCCCAGTTGAGGACCATGGTCAACAGGGCCTGGTGAGGCCCAGATGGGGACCGGAGTCCCCAAATTCAGGTGAAGCCCAGGTGGGGACCACAGTCACCAGATCCAGGGTAGTCTCAGGTGGACACCAGAATCACCAGGTCCTGGTGAGGTGCAGGTGGCAACCACACTCACCAAGTCCCGGTGAGGCCCTGGTGGGGACCAGAGTCACGAGATACATGAGAAGCTAGAAACACTGCAGCCACCAGGTCCACATGATGTCCATGTGGGAACGAGAATTACAAGTTACAGGTGAGGACCATTTGGGGATCTGAGTCACCATGTCCAGGTGAGACCCTGGTGGGAACCAGTGTCACCATGTCCAAGTGTGGACCAGGTGAAAACGAGAGTAATAGGTCCGGCCGGGTCACTGTTAGTGAACAGTGTAACCATATCCTGATGCTACTCAGGTGTGTACCAGATACAAGGTCCTGGTGAGTCCCAGCTGGGACCAGAGTCATGAGGACCAGGTGAGGTACCGATGGAAACCACAGTCACCAGGTCAGGTGAGGCCATGCTTAGGATCAGAGTCACCACTTATAGGTGAGGTCCAGGGGGAGCCAGAGTCACATGGCACAGATGAGCCGAAAGTCAGGACCAGAGTTACCACGATCAGGTCAGTCCCACTGGGAATAGAGTAACCACGTCCCGATGATGCCCAGGTAGAACCACAGTTACCAGGTCCAGGTGCGGCCCACCTAAAGGCCATGCAGTGGAACCATGTCCCGATGATGCCCAGGTAGGGAAGAGAGTCACCAGGTCCAAATGAGGCCCAGATGGAGCATATTCAATAGGTCCAGGTGAGGCCCAGTTGAGGACCAGAGTCACCAGATCCAGGTGAAGCCAAGGTGGGGACCAGAGTCACTAGGTCCAGATGAGGCCCAAGTGAGGACCAGTGTTACCAGGTACACGTGATGCACCGGTGGGAATCAGAGGAAACAGGTCCATATGAGGCCGGCTTCGGTACCATGTTCAACAGGACTACTTGATGCCCATGTGTGGAACACAGTAACCAGGTCCAGGTGAGTCCCCGGTGGTGACAAGAGTCACCACGTCAGGTGAGTCCCAGGGGGGGACCAGGATCACCAGGTACAGGGGAAGCCCTTGAATGAACCAGAGTCAACAGTTCGAGGTCAGGCGCAAGTGGCAACCAGGGTCAGCAGGTGCAAGTCAGGTCAAAGTGGGGTTCACCGTCACTAGGGCACAGTGAGACCCAGAGGGGGACCAGAGTCACCTGGTCCAGGTGAGGTCCAGGGGTGGAACACAGTCACCGGGTCCCAATTTTGGCAGTTGAGGACCATGGTTGACAGGGCCAGGTGAGGCCCAGATTGGTGATCCTCAATCTGGATCAGATTCACCAGTTCCAGTTGAGGCTAAGAAGGAGTCCACAGCAATCATGTCCAGATTGACGCCTAGGTCGGGGGACCAGAGTCATCAGGACTAGTTGAGGCCAAAATGTGGAGCAAAGTTATCATGTCCAGGTGAGGCCCAGGTGGGGAACAGAGTAACCATGTCCCATTGATGCCAGGTGGGAAAAGAGTCACAAGGTCCAGACGAGGCCTAAGTGAGGAGCAGATTCACCAGGTCCTGTTGAGGGCCAGTTGAGGACCAGTGTCCCCAGCTCCGGGTGAGTCCCAGAGGGGGACCAGAGTCACCCGGTTCTGGTGATATCCAGGTGGGGACCAGAGTCACCACGTCAGGGTGAGGACCATAATGGGACGAGAATCACTAGGTCCCGGTGAGGTCCCGATGTGGAACTCAGAAACCAGGTTCCATGATGCCCATATGAGGACCTGAGTCACCAGGTCCAGTTTAGGTCCCTGTGGGAACCAGTCACCTCGTCCAGGTGAGGCCCAGTTGGGACCACAGTCACCGGTATCATGTGAGCCCCTTGTGGGAACCAGAGCCACTCTATCCAGCTGAGTCCCAGGTCCATGTGAGGCCCACGTGAGGACCAGATTCATCAGGTCGAATTGAAGCATAGCTGGGGAAAAGAGTCACCAGGTCTGGGTGCCGCCTACGTGGGTCAAGATTCAGCAGTTCTGAGTTAGGTCAAAGTGGGCACGAGAGACACCAGGTCCAGGTGAGGCCAAACTGAGGACCAGAGTCACCAGATCCATGTGAGGTCCAGGTGGGGACCAGAGTCACCAGATCCAGGTGAAGCCCAGGTGGGGACCAGAGTCACTAGGTGCAGATGAGGCCCAGGTGAGGACCAGAGTTACCAGGTACACGTGAGGCCCCGGTGGGGATCGGAGGAACAGGTCCATGTGAGGCCGGCTTGGGGACCATGGTCAACAGGTCTACTTGAGGCCCAGGTGTGGAACACAGTAAGCAGGACCTGGTGAGTTCCCATTGGTGACAGGAGTCACCACGTCCAGGTGTGGGCCAGGTCCGACCAGGATCACCAGGTCCAGGGAAGGCCCTTGAAAGAACCAGAGTCAACAGTTCGAGGTCAGGCGCAGGTGGCAACCAGGGTCAGCAGGTCCAAGTCAGGCCAAAGTGGGGTTCACAGTCACTAGGGCACGGTGAAACCCAGAGTGGGAACTGAGTCACCTGGTCCAGGTGAGGTCCAGTTGTGGAACACAGCCACCGGTTCCCAATTTTGCACAGTAGAGGACCATTGTCAACAGGGTCAGGTGAGGCCCAGATGGGGAACGGAGTCCCCAAATTCAGGTTAAGCCCAGGTGGGGACCACAGACACCAGATCCAGGGTAGTCTCAGGTGCAGAGCAGAATCACCAGGTCCATGTGAGGTGCAGGTGGCAACCACACTCACCCGGTCCCGGAGAGGCCCCGGTGGGGACCAGAGACACGAGGTACATGAGAAGCTGGAAACACTGCAGCCACCAGGTCCACATGATGTCCATGTGGGAATGAAAATCACCAGTTACAGGTGAGGACCAGGTGGGGATCCGACTCACCATGTCCAGGTGAGACCCAGGTGGGAACCAGTGTCACCATGTCCTCGTGTGCCCCAGGTGAAGACCAGAGTTATTAGGTCCGGCTGGATGAGTGTTAGTGAACTGTGTAACCATATCCTGATGCTACCCAGGTGGGTACCAGAGACACCAGGTCCTGGTGTGGCCCAGGTGTAACCGGAGACATGAGGTCCAGGTGAGGTCCCGATGGGAACCACAGTCACCAGGTCAGGTGAGCCCATGCTTAGGATCAGAGTCACCAGGAACAGGTGAGGCCCAGCTGGAGCCAGAGTCACCTGGTACAGAAGAGGCCAAAGTCAGGACCAGAGTTACCAGGATCAGATCAGTCCCAGTGGTTAATACAGTAACCATGTCCCAATGATGCCCATGTAGAATCAGAGTCACCAGGTCCATCGAGGCGCAGGTGGGTAGAATATTCACTAGGTCCAGGTGAGGCCCAGATGAAGACCAGAGACACCAGGTCTAGTTGACGCCTAGAGGGGTACCAGATTCACCTGGTCTAGGTGACATCCAGATGGGGACCAGAGTCACCAGGTCAGGCTGAGGCCCAGAGAAGATGCAGAGTCATCATGTCCAGGTGAGGCTCACGTGTAGAACAGAGTATCCAGGTCATAATGGTCCACAGGTGAGGACCAGAGTCACCAGATCTGGGTGAGGCCCAGTTAGGATCAGAGTCACCAGTTCCAGGTGAGGCCAAGAAGGAGTCCACAGCAATCAGGTCCAGGTGGGAACAAAGTCACCTGGAATGGATGAGGCCCAATGGGGACCAGAATCACAATGTCCAGGTGATTCCCAGGTGATGACCAGAGTTACCAGTTCCGGGTGAGGACAAGGGAAGGACCAGATTCACCACGTCCACGTGAGGCCCACGTTGGGACCTGTGTCACCAGGCATGGGTGAGTCTCAGCTGACAACCCCACTCACTAGGTCCAAGTGAGGCCAACCTGCAGGCCATGCCGAGGAACCATGTCCTGATGATGCCCAGGTGGGGTCTAGAGTTATCAGGTCCAGGTAAGGCACACCTGCAGGCCATGCAGTGGAACCATGTCCCGGTAATGCCGAGGTAGGGATCAGAATCACCATGTCCAAATGAGGCCCAGATGGAGCATATTCACTAGGTCTAGGTGAGGCCCAGTTGAGGACCAGAGTCACCAGATCTGGTTGAGCCCTATAAGGGTACTAGAATCACCTGGTTCAGGTGACATCGAGATGGGGACCAGAGTCTCCAGGTCAGGGTGAGGACCAGAGAGGTTCCAGAGTCATCATGTCCAGGTGAGGCTCAGGTGTGGAACAGAGGCACCAGGTACCAATGATGCCCAGTTGAGGACCAGATTCACCAGGTCTGGGTGACGCGCAGATAGGATCAGAGTCACCAGTTCCAGGTGAGGCCAAGAAGGCGTCCACAGCAATCAGGTCCATGTGGGGAACAAAATCACCAGGACTGGATGAGGCCCAGATGGGGACCAGATTCACCAGGCCCAGGTGATTCCCAGGTGGTGACCAGAGTTACCAGTTCCGGGGAAGGACCAGGTAAAGACCAGATTCACCAGGTCCAATTGAGGCCCACTTGGGGACCTGTGTCACTATGTATGGGTGAGGCTCAATTGGCAACCCAACTCACTAGGTTCAGGTGAGGCCAACCTGCAGGTGATGGAGAGGAACCGTGTCCCGATGATGCCCAGGTAGGGACCAGAGTTACCAGGTCCAGGTGAGGCCAACATGCAGGCCATGCAGTGGAACCATGTCCCGATGATGCCCAGGTAGGGACCAGAGTTACCAGGTCCAGGTGAGTCCAACCTGCAGGCCATGCAGTGGAACCATATCCCTATGATGCCCAGGTAGGGACCAGAGTCACCAGGTCCAAATGAGGCCCACATGGAGCATATTCAATTGGTCCAGGTGAGGCTCAGTTGAGGACCAAAGTCACCAGATCTGGTTGAGGCCTAGAGGGATACGAGAATCCCCTGGTCTAGGTGACATCCTGATGGGGACCACAGTCACCAGGGAAGGGTGAGGCCCAGAGAGGTTCCAGAGTCATCATGTCCAGGTGAGGCTCAGGTGTAGAAAAGAGTCACCAGGTACCAATGATGCCCAGGTGAGGACCAGAGTCACCAGGTCTGGATGACGCGCAGATATGATCAGAGTCACCAGTTCCAGGTGAGGCCAAGAAAGAGTCCACATCAATCAGGCTCAATTGGGGAACGAAGTCACCAGGACTGCGTGAGGCCCAGATGGGGACCAGATTCACCAGGTCCAGGTGAGGCCCAGGTGGTGACCAGAGTTCCCGGGTCTGGGAGAGGACCAGGTAACAACAAGATTCAACAGGTCCAAGAGGCCCACGTGGGGACCTGAGTCACGAGGTATATGTGAGGCCCAGGTGGCATCCCCACTCACCAGGTCCAGGTGAGGCCAACCTGCAAGCCACGGTCAGCAGATCCAGGTGAGGCCCTAGTGGGGACCGGAGTCAACAGGTAAATGTGAGTCTACAAGAACACCACAGTCAGCAGGTCCAGGTGTGGTTCTAGTGGGAATGAGAGTCACCAGGCCCAGGTGAGACCCAGGTTGGGACCACAGTCACCAGGTCCAGAGTGAGGCCTAGGAGGGGGGACGAGAGTCATCAGGAGCAGTTGAGGCCAAAGTGTGGATCAAAGTTATCATGTTCAGGTGAGGCCCAGGTGGGGAACAGAGTAACCATGTCCCATTGATGTCAGGTGGGAAAAGAGTCACAATGTCCAGACGAGGCCTAAGTGAGGAGTAGATTCACCAGGTCCTGTTGAGGATCAGCTGAGGACCAGTGTCCCCATTCCAGATGAGTCCCAGTGGGGGACCAGAGTCACCCGGTTCTGGTGATATCCAGGTGGGGACCAGAGTCACCACGTCAGGGTGAGGCCCAGAGGGGGACGAGAATCACTAGGTCCAGGTGAGGCCCCGATGTGGAACTGAGAAACCAGGTCCCATGATGCCCATATGAGGACCTGAGTCACCAGGTCCAGGTGAGTTCCCTGTGGGAACCAGTCACCTCGTCCAGGTGAGGTCCAGGTGGGACCAAGTCACAAGGTCCAGGTGAGGCGCAGGAGGCAACAGGATTCACCAAGTCTAGGTGAGGCCCAGGTGGCGACCAGTCACCAGATCCAGGTGTGGAACAGCTAAGGACCAGATTCTCCAGGCCCAAGTGAAGCGCAACGGGTGACCAGAGTCACCATGGCAGGGTGAGGCCCAGAGGGGGAACCAGAGTAACCAGTTTAGTTTGAGGCCCAGAATGGGACAAGAGGTCCCTGGTCAAAGAGAGGCCCAGGTGTGGAATAGAGTATCCAGGTCCCAATGACGCCTGGGTGAGGATCAGAGTCACTAGGGCCATGCTGGCCCAGATGGGGAACAGAATCACTACGTCCTGGTGAGGCATAGAATAAGACCACATTCAGCAGTATCAGGTGATCCCCTTGTGAGAACCAGAGCCACACTATCCAGCTGAGTCCCAGGACCAGGTGAGTCCCACGTGAGGACCAGATTCATCAGGTCGAATTGAGGCATAGCTGGGGACAGAGTCACCATGTCTGTGTGCGGCCTAGGTGGGGCAAGATTCAGCAGTTCTGAGTTAGGTCAAAGTGGGGACGAGAGACACCAGGTCCAGGTGAGGCCAAAGAGAGAACCAGAGTCACCAGATCCAGGTGAGGTCCATGTTGGAAAGAGAGTCACGAGGTCCAGGAGAGTTCCAGGTGGGGTCCAGAGTCACCAGATCCAGGTAAAGTCCATGTGGGGACCAGAGTCACCAGATCCATGTGAAGCCCAGGTGGGGACCAGGATCACCAGGTACAGGGGAAGCCCTTGAAAGAACCAGAGTCAACAATTGGAGGTCAGGCGCAGGTTTCAACCAGGGTCAGCAGGTCCAAGTCAGGGGAAAGTGGGGTTCACAGTCACTAGGGAACGGTGAGACCCAGAGGGGCACCAGAGTCACGTGGTCCAGGTGAGGTCCAGTTGTGGAACACAGCCACCGCGTCCCAATTTTGCCCAGTTGAGGACATGGTCAACAGGGCCAGGTGAGGCTCAGATGCGGACCATAGTCCCCAAATCCAGGTGAAGCCCAGGTGGGGACCACAGTCACATGATCCAGGTTTGTCTCAGGTGCAGACCAGAATCACCAGGTCCAGGTGAGGTGCAGGTGGCAACCACAATCACCAGGTCCCGGTGAGGCCCTGGTGGGGACCAGTGTCACAAGGTACATGACAAACTGGAAACACCGCAGCCACCAGGTCCACATGATGTCCATGTGGGAACGAGAATCAACAGTTATAGGTTAGGACCAGGTGGGTATCTGACTCACCATTTCCAGGTGATACCCAGGTGGGAACGAGTGTCACCATGACCAGGTGTGGCCCAGGTGAAGACCAGAGTTAATAGGTCCGGCTTGGTCACTGTTACTGAACAGTGTAACCATATCCTGATGCTACCCAGGTGGGAACCAGAGACACCAGGTCCTGGTGAGGCCCAGGTGGGACCAGAGACATGAGGTCCAGGTGAGGTCCCGATGGGAACCACAGTCACCAGGTCAGGAGAGGCCAAGCTTTGGATCAGAGTCACCAGTTACAGGTGAGGCCCAGGTGGAGCCTGAGTCACCTGGTACAGAAGAGGCCAAAATCAGGACCAGAGTTACCAGGATCAGGTCATTCCCAGTGGGGAACAGAGTAACCATGTCCCGATGATGCCCAGGTAGACCCAGCGTCAACAGGTCCAGATGAGGCGCTGGTGGGGAGCATATTCACTAGGTCTCAGTGACACCCAGTTGAGGACCAGTGTCACCAGGTCTTTTTGAGCCCTAGAGGGGTAACAGATTCACCAGATCTAGGTGACATCCAGATGGGGACCAGAGTCACCATGTCAGGGTGAGGTCCCGTGGGGATCCAGAGTCATCATGTCCAGGTGAGGCTCAGGTGTTTAACAGAGTATCCAGGTCATAATGGTCCACAGGTGAGGACCAGAGTCACCAGATCTGGGTGAGGCCAGGTCGGATCAGAGTCACCACTTCCAGTTGAGGCCATGAAGGATTCCACAGCATTCAGGTCCAGAGGGGAACAAAGTCACCAGGACTGGGTGAGGACCAGATGGGACCAGATTCACCAGGTCCAGGTGATTCCCAGGTGGTGACCAGGGTTACCAGGTACGGGTGAGGACCAGGTAAGGACGAGATTCACCAGGTCATACTGGGCCCACGGGGGACCTGTGTCACCATGTATGGGTGAGGCCCAGGTGCCAACCCCACTCACCAGGTCCAGGTGAGGCCAACCTGCAGGCCATGTAGAGGAACAATGTCCCGATGATGCCCAGGTAGGGACCAGAGTTACCAGGTCCAGGTGAGGCCAACCTGAAGGCCATGCAGCTGAACCATGTCCCGAAGATGCCCAGGAAGGGACCAGAGTCACCAGGTCCAAATGAGGCCCAGATGGAGCATATTCACTAGGTCCAGGTGAGGCCCCGATGTGGAACTGAGAAACCAGGTCCCATGATGCCCATATGAGGACCTTTGCCACCAGGTCCAGGCAAGGTCCTTGTGGGAACCAGTCACCTCCTCCAGGTCAGGCCCAGGTGGGACCACAGTCACCAGGTTCAGATGAGGCCCAGGAATATAAGAGAGTATCCAGGTCCCAATGATGCCCAGGTAAGGACCAGAGTCAACAGGTCAAGGAGAGGCCGAAATATGGATCAGAGTCATTGTGTTCCAGGTGAGGCCAGATCGAGACCAGAGGAACCAGGTCCAGGAGAGCCCCATATGGGAAACAGAGCCACCAGATCCAGGTGAGGTCCAGGTGGGACCACAGTCACAAGGTCCAGGTGAGGCGCAGGAGGCAACAGGATTCAACAAGTCCAGGTGAGACCCAGGTGGCGACCAGTCACCAGATCCAGGTGCGGACCAGCTAAGGAGAAGATTCAGCAGGCTCATGTGAATCCCAAGGGGTGACCAGAGTCACCAGGTAGGGGTGAGGCCCAGAGGGGGAACCAGAGTAACCAGTTTAGTTTGAGGCCCAGAATGGAACCAGAGATCCCTGGTCAAACTGAGGCCCAGGTGTGGAATAGAGTATCCAGGTCCAATGATGCCTGGGTGAGGACCAGAGTCACTAGGGCCATGCAGGCCCAGATGGCAAACAGAATCACTAGGTCCTGGTGAGGCATAGAATAAAACCACAGTCAACAGTATCAGGTGAGCCCCTTGTGGGAACCAGAGCCACTCTATGGAGCTGAGTCCCAGGTCCATGTGAGGACCACGTGAGGACCAGATTCATCAGGTCGAATTGAGGCATAGCTGGGGACAAGAGTCACCAGGTCGGGGTGCGGCCTAGGTGTAGCAAGATTCAGAAGTTTCGAGTTAATCAATGTGGGGATGAGAGACACCAGGTCAGGTGAGGCCAAAGTGAGGACCAGAGTCACCAGATCCAGGTGAGGTCCATGTTGGAAAGAGAGTCACCAGGTTCAGGAGAGGTCCAGGTGGGGACCAGAGTCACCAGATCCAGGTGAAGTCCAGGTGGGGACCAGAGTCACCAGATCCAGGTGAAGCCCAGGTGGGGACCAGAGTCACTAGGTCCAGATGAGGCCCAGGTGAGGACCAGAGTTACCAGACAACTGAGGCCCCGGTGGGGATCAGAGGCAAGAGGACTACTTGAGGCCCAGGTTTGGAACACAGTAACAAGGTCCAGGTGAGTCCCCGGTGGTGACAAGGGTCACCACGTCCAGGTGAGGCCCAGGTGGGGACCGGGATCACCAGGTCCAGGGAAGGCCCTTGAAAGAACCAGAGTCAACGGATCGAGGTCAGGAGCAGGTTGCAACCAGTGTCAGCAGGTCCAAGTCAGGCCAAAGTGGGGTTCACAGTCACTAGGGCACGGTGAGACCCAGAGGGGGACCAGAGTCACCTGGTCCATGTGAGGTCCAGTTGTGGAACAGTCACCGGGTCCCAATTTTGCCCAGTTGAGGACAATGGTCAACACTGCCAGGTGAGGCCCAGATGGGGACCGGAGTCCCCAAATCCAGGTGAAGCCCAGGTGGGGACCAGAGTCACCAGATCCAGGGTAGTCTCGGGTGCAGACCAGAATCTCCATGTCCA
Source organism: Canis lupus familiaris (assembly GCF_011100685.1). NCBI lineage: Eukaryota > Metazoa > Chordata > Mammalia > Carnivora > Canidae > Canis > Canis lupus. Next base: position 69,468 of record NW_023330932.1, read on the forward strand.
GGTGAGGTGCAGGTGGCAACCTCACTCACCAGGTCCCGGTGAGGCCCTGGCAGGGACCAGAGTCACGAGGTACATGAGAATCTAGAAACACTGCAGCCACCAGGTCCACATGATGTCCATGTGGGAACGAGAATCACTAGTTACAGGTGAGGACCTGGTGGGGATCCCACTCACCATGTCCAGGTGAGACCCAGGTGGGAACCAGTGTCACCATGTCCAGGTGTGGCCCTGGTGAAGACCAGAGTTAATAGGTCAGGCTGGGTCACTGTTAGTGAACAGTGTAACCATATCCTGATGCTACCCAGGTGGGTACCAGAGACACCAGGTCCTGGTGAGGCCCAGGTGGAACCAGAGACCTGAGGTCCAGGTGAGGTCCCGATGGGAACCACAGTCACCAGGTCAGGTGAGGCCATGCTTAGGATCAGAGTCACCAGTTACAGGTGAGGTCCAGGTGGAGCCAGAGTCACCTGGTACAGAAGAGGCCAAAGTCAGGATCAGAGTTACCAGAATCAGGTCAGTCCCAGTGGGGAATACAGTAACCATTTCCCGAGGATGCCCAGGTAAAACCAGTGTCACCATGCCCAGATGCGGCACAGCTGGGGAGCATGTTCACTAGGTCCCGGTGAGGCCCAGTTGGGGCCCAGAGTCACCAGGTCAAGTTGAGGCCTAGAGGGGTACCAGATTCACCTGGTCTAAGTGACATCCAGATGGGGACCAGAGTCACCATGTCAGGCTGAGGCCCAGAGGGGATCCAGAGTCAACATGTCCAGTTGAGGCTCACGTGTGGAACAGAGTATCCAGTTCATAATGGTCCACAGGTGAGGACCAGAGTCACCAGAACTGGGTGAGGCCCAGTTAGGATCAGAGTCACCAGTTCCAGGTGAGGCCAAGAAGGAGTCCACAGCAATCAGGTCCAGGTGGGGAACAAAGTCACCAGGAATGGATGACCCCAGATGGGGACCAGATTCACCAGGTCCAGGTGATTCCCATGTGGTGACCAGAGTTACGAGTTCCGGGTGAGGACCAGGTAAGGACCAGATTCACCAGGTCCAAGTGAGGCCCACGTGGGGACCTGTGTCACCAGGCATGGGTGAGGCCGAGGTGGCAACCCCACTCACCAGGTCAAGGTGAGGCGATCTTGCAGGCCATGCAGAGGAACCATGTCCCGATGATGCCCAGGTAGGGACTAGAGTTACCAGGTCCAGGTGAGGCCAACCTGCAGGCCATGCAGTGGAACCATGTCCCGATGATGCCCAGGTAGGGACCAGAGTTAACAGGTCCAGGTGAGGCCAACCTGCAGGCCATGCAGTGGAACCATTTCCCGATGATGCCGAGGTAGGGATCAGAATCACCAGGTCCAATGAGACCCAGATGGAGCATATTTACTAGGTCCAGGTGAGGTCCAGTGGAGGACCAGAGTCACCAGATCTAGTTGAGGCCTAGAGGGGTACCAGAATCACCTGGTCCAGGTGACATCCAGATGGGCATCAGAGTCCCCAGGTCAGGATGAGGCCCAGAGAGGTTCCAGAGACATCATGTCCAGGTGAGGCTCAGGTGTGGAACAGAGTCACCAGGTACCAAAGATGCCCTGGTGAGGACCAGATTCACCAGGTCTGGGTAATGCGCAGATAGGATCAGAGTCACCAGTTCCAGGTGAGGCCAAGAAAGAGTCCACAGCAATCAGATCCAGGTGGGGAACAAAGTCACCAGGACTGGGTGAGGCCCAGATGGGGACCAGATTCAACAGGTCCAGGTGAGGCCCAGGTGGTGACCAGAGACCAAGGGTCTGGGAGACGACCAGGTAAGGACCAGATTCACCAGGTCCAAGAGGCCCACGAGGGGACCTGTGTCCCCAGGTACGGGTGAGGCACAGGTGGCAACGACACTCACCAGGTCTAGGAAGAGGCCATCCTTTGCGCCATGCAGAGGAACGCTGTCCCGATGATGCCCATGTAGGAACCAGAGTTACCAGGTCCAGGTGATGCCAACCTGCAGGCCATGCAGAGGAACCATGTCCCGATGATGCCCAGGTAGGGACCAGAGTCACCAGGTCCAGATTGAGGCCTAGGTGGGGGGACCAGAGTCATCGGGACCAGTTGAGACCAAAGTGTGGAGCAAAGTTTTCATGTCCAGGTGACGCCCAAGTGGGGAACAGAGTAACCATGTCCCATTGATGCCAGATGGGAAAAGAGTCACAAGTTACAGATGAGGCCTAAGTTAGGAGTAGATTCACCAGGTCCTGTTCAGGCCAGGTTTAGGACCAGTGTCCCCAGCTCCGGGTGAGTCCCAGAGGGGGACCAGAGTCACCCGGTTCTGGTGATATCCAGGTGGGGACCAGAGTCACCACGTCAGGGTGAGGCCCAGTGGGGGACGAGAATCACTAGGTCCAGGTGAGGCCCCGATGTGGAACTAGAAACCAGGTGCCATGATGCCCATATGAGGACCTGAGTCACCAAGTCCAAGTGAGGTCCCTGTGGGAACCAGTGAACTCCTCCAGGTGAGGCCCAGGTGGAACACAGTCACCAGGTCCAGGTGAGGCCCAGGTATATAAGAGATTATCCAGGTCCCAATGATGCCCAGTTAAGGACCAGAGTCAACAGGTCCAGGAGAGATCCCAAAAATGTATCAGAGTCATTGTGTTCCAGGTGACGCCAGATGGAGACCACAGGAACCAGGTCCAGGAGAGCCGTATATGGGAACCAGAGCCACCAGATCCAGGTGAGGTCCAGGTGGGACCACAGTCACAAGGTCCAGGTGAGGCGCAGGTGGCAACAAGATTCACCAAGTCCAGGTGAGGCCCAGGTGGCGACCAGTCACCAGATCCAGGTGCGGACCAGCTAAGGACCAGAATCACCAGGCCCATGTGAAGCTCAAGTGGTGACCAGATTTACCAGGTAAGGGTGAGTCCCAGAGGGGGAATCAGAGTAACCAGTTTAGTTTGAGGCCCAGAATGGGACCAGAGGTCCCTGGTCAAAGTGAGGTCCAGGTGTGGAATAGAGTATCCAGGTCCCAATGATGCCTGGGTGAGGACCAGAGTCACTAGGGCCATGCAGGCCCAGATGGGGAACAGAATCACTAGGTCCTGTTGAGGCATAGAATAAGACCAGATTCAGGGATCCCTGGGTAGCGCAGCTGTTTGGCGCCTGCCTTTGGCCCAGGGCGCGATCCTGGAGACCCGGGATCGAATCCCACATCGGGCTCCCGCTGCATGGAGCCTGCTTCTCCCTCTGCCTGTGTCTCTGCCTCTCTCTCTCTCTGTGACTATCATAAATAAATAAAAATTTAAAAAAATTAAAATAAAAGACCAGATTCACCAGTATCAGGTGAGCCCCTTGTGGGAACAAGAGCCACTCTACACAGCTGAGTCCCAGGTCCATGTGAGGCCCAAGGGAGGACCAGATTCATCAGGTAGAATTGAGGCATAGCTGGGGACAAGTGTCACCAGGTCTGGGTGCGGCCTAGGTGGGGAAAGATTCAGCAGTTCTGAGTTAGGTCAAAGTGGGGACGAGAGACACCAGTTCCAGGTGAGGCCAAAGTGAGGACCAGAGTCACCAGATCCAGGTGAGGTCCATGTTGGAAAGAGAGTCACGAGGTCCAGGAGAGGTGCAGGTGGAGGCCAGAGTCACCAGATCCATGTGAAGTCCAGGTGGTGACCAGAGTCACCAGATCCAGGTGAAGCCCAGGTGGGGACCAGAGTCTCTAGTTGCAGATGAGGCCCAGGTGAGGACCAGAGTTACCAGGTACACGTGAGGCCCCGGGGGGGATCAGAGGCAACAGGTCCATGTGAGGCCGGCTTGGGGTCCATGGTCCACAGGTCTACTTGAGGCCCAGGTGTGGAACACAGTAAGCAGGTCCAAGTGAGTCCCTGGTGGTGACAAGAGTCACCACGTCCAGGTGAGCCCCAGGTGGGGACCAGGATCACCAGGTAGAGGGGAGGCCCTTGAAAGAACCAGAGTCAACAGTTCGAGGTAAGGCGCAGGTTGCAACCAGGGTCAACAGGTCCAAGTCAGGCCAAAGTGGGGTTCACAGTCACGAGGGCACAGTTACCGGGTCCCAATTTTGCCCAGTTGAGTACCATGGTCAACACGGCCAGGAGAGGCCCAGATAGGGACCGGAGTCCCCAAATCCAGGTAAGCCCAGGTTGGGACCACAGTCACCAGATCCAGGATAGTCTCAGGTGCAGACCAGAATCACAAGGTCCAGGTGAGGTGCAGGTGGCAACCACACTCACCAGGTCCCGGTGAGGCCCTGATGCGGACCAGAGTCACGAGGTACATGAGAAGCTAGAAACTCTGCAGCCACCAGGTCCCCATGATATGTCCATGTGGGAATGAGTATCACCAGTTACAGTATACTACCAGGTTGGGCTTTGACTCACCATGTCCAGGTGAGACCCATGTGGGAACCAGTGTCACCATGTCCAGGTGTGGCCCAGGTGAAGACCAGAGTCAATAGGTCCAGCTGAGTCACTGTTAGTGAACAGTGTAACCATATCCTGATGCTACCCAGGTGGGTACCAGAGACACCAGGTCCTGGTGACGCCCAGGTGGGACCAGAGTCATGAGGTCCAGTTGAGGTCCAGTTTTGGAACACAGTCACCGGTTCCCAATTTTGCCCAGTTGAGGACCATGGTCAACAGGGCCAGGTGAGGCCCAGATGGGGACCGGAGTCCCCAAATCCAGGTGAATCCCAGGTGGGGACCACAGTCACCAGATCCACAGTAGTCTCACTTGCAGACCAGGATCATCAGGTCCAGGTGAGGTGCAGGTGGAAACCACACTCACCTGCTCCTGCTGAATAGAGTAACCATGTCCCGATGATGCCCAGGTAGAACCAGAGTCACCAGGTCCAGATGAGGCACAGGTGGGGAGCATGTTCAGTAGGTCCCCGTAGGCCCAGTTGAGGACCAGAGTCACCAGGTCAAGTTGAGGCCTAGAGGGGTACCAGATTCACCTGGTCTAGGTGACATCCAGATGGAGACCAGAGTCACCATGTCAGGCTGAGGCCCAGAGGGGATCCAGAGTCATCATATCCAGGTGACGCTCAGGTGTGTAACAAAGTATCCAGGTCATAATGGTCCACAGGTGAGGACCAGAGTCATCAGATCTGGGTGAGACCCAGTTAGGATCAGAGTCACCATTTCAAGGTGAGGCCAAGAAGGAGTCCACAGCAATCAGGCCCAGGTGGGGAACTAAGACACCAGGACTGGGTGCGGCCCAGAGGGGGACCAGATTCACCAGGCCCAGGTGATTCCCAGGTGGTGACCAGAGTTACAAGTTCCGGGTGAGGACAAGGTAAGGACCAGATTCACCAGGTCCAAGTGAGGCCCACGTGGGACCTGTGTCACCAGGTATGGGTGAGGCAAGGTGGCAACCCCACTCACCAGGTCCAGGTGAGGGCAACCTGCAGGCCATGCAGAGGAACCTAGTCCCGATGATGCCCAGGTTGGGACTAGAGTTACCAGGTCCAGGTGAGGCCAACCTACAGGCCATGCAGTGGAACCATGTCCCGATGATGCCCAGGTAGGGACCAGAGTTACCAGGTCCAGGTGAGGCCAACCTGCAGGTCATGCAGTGGAGACATGTCCCGATGATGCCCAGGAAGGGACAAGAGTAACCAGGTCCAAATGAGCCCCAGATGGAATGTATTCACTATGTCCAGGTGAGGCCCAGTTGAGGACCAGAGTCACCAGATCTGGATGAGGCCTAGAGGGGTACCAGAATCACCTGGTCCAGGTGACATCCAGATGGGGACCAGAATCACCAGGTCAGGGTGAGGCCGAGAGAGGCTCCAGAGTCATCATGTTCAGGTGAGGCTCAGGTCTGGAACACAGTGTCCAGGTAATAATGGTCCATATGTGAGGACCAGAGTGACCAGATCTGGTGACGCGCAGATAGGATCAGAGTCACCAGTTCCAGGTGAGGCCAAGAAAGAGTCCACAGCAATCAGGTCCAGGTGGGGAACACAGTCACCAGGACTGGGTGAGGCCCAGATGGGGACCAGATTCAACACGTCCAAGTGAGGCCCAGGTGGTGTCCAGAGTCTCCGGGTCTGGGAGTGGACCAGGTAAGGACCAGATTCACCAGGTCCAAGAGGCCCACGTGGGGAACTGAATCACCAGGTATGGGGTGGCAACCCCACTCACCAGGTCCAGGTGAGGCCAACCTTCAGGCCAGAGTCACCAGATCCACGTGAGGCCCTAGTGGGGACCGGAGTCACCAGGTAAATGTCCGTCTACAAGAACACCACAGTCCAGGTCCAGGTGTGGTTCATGTGGGAACGAGAGTCACCAGGTCCAGGTGAGAACCAGGTGGGGACCAGAGTCACCAGGTCCAGATAGAGGCCTAGGTGGGGGGACCAGAGTCATCAGGACCAGTTGAGGTAAAAGTGTGGAGCAAAGTTATCATGTCCAGGTGAGGCCCAGGTGGGGAACAGAGTAACCATGTCCCACTGATGCCAGGTGGGAAAAGAGTCACAAGGTCCCGGTGAGGCGCAGGTGGCAACAGGATTCACCAAGTCCAGGTGAGGCCCAGGTGGCGACCAGTCACCAGATCCATGTGCGGACCAGCTAAAGACCAGATTCACTAGGCCCAAGTGAAGCCCAAGGGGTGACCAGATATTCCAGGTAAGGGTGAGGCCCAGAAGGGGAACCACAGTAACCAGTTTAGTTTGAGGCCCAGAATGGGTCCAGAGGTCCCTGGTCAAAGAGAGGCCCAGGTGTGGAATAGAGTATCCAGGTCCCAATGACGCCCAGGTGAGGACCAGAGTCACCAGGTCTGCGTAATGCGCAGATAGGATCAGAGTCACCAGTTCCAGGTGAGGCCAAGAAAGAGTCCACAGCAATCAGATCCAGGTGGGGAACAAAGTCACCAGGACTGGGTGAGGCCCAGATGGGGACCAGATTGACCAGGTCCAGGTGAGGCCCAGGTGGTGACCAGAGACCACGGGTCTGGGAGATGACCAGGTAAGGACCAGATTCACCAGGTCCAAGAGGCCCACGAGGGGACCTGTGTCCCCAGGTACGGGCGAGGCACAGGTGGCAACCACCCTCACCAGGTCCAGGAGAGGCCATCCTTCGAGTCATGCAGAGGAACCCTGTCCCGATGATGCCCATGTAGGAACCAAAGTTACCAGGTCCAGGTGAGGCGAACCTGCAGGCCATGCAGTGAAACCATGCCCTGATGATGTCCAGGTAGGGACCAGGGTTACCAGGTCCAGGTGAGGCCAACCTGCAGGCGATGCAGTGGAACCGTGTCCCGATGATGCCCAGGTAGGGACCAGAATCACCAGGTCCAATGAGGCCCAGATGGAGCATATTCACTAGGTCCAGGTGTGGTCCAGTGGAGGACCAGAGTCACCAGACCCTGTTGAGGCCTAGAGGGGTACAAGAATCACCTGGTCCAGGTGACATCCAGATGGGGACCAGAGTCACCAGGTCAGGATGAGGCCCAGAGAGGTTCCAGAGTCATCAAGTCCAGGTGAGGCTCAGGTGTGGAACAGAGTCACCAGGTACCAAAGATGCCCAGGTGAGGACCAGAGTCACCAGGTCTGGGTGACGGGCAGATAGGATCAGAGTCACCTGTTCCAGGTGAGGCCAAAAAAGAGTCCACAGCAATCAGGCCCAGGTGGGGAACAAAGTCACCAGGACAGGGTGAGGCCCAGATTGGGACCAGATTCACCAGGCCCAGGTTATTCCCAGGTGGTGACCAGACATACCAGTTCCGGGTGACGACCAGGTAAGGACCAGATTCACCAGGTCCAAATGAGGCCCACGTGGGGACCTGAGTCACCAGGTATTGGTGAGGCCAGGTGGCAAGGCACCCCAGGTCCAGGTGAGGCCAACCTGCAGGCCATGCAGAGGAACCATGTCCCGATGATACCCAGGTAAGGACGAGAGTTACAACATCCAGGTGAGGCCAACCTGCAGGCAATGAAGTGGAACCATGTCCCGATAATGCCCAGTTAGGGACTAGAGTCACCAGGTCAGGGAGAGGCCCAGAGAGGTTCCAGAGTCATCATGTCCAGGTGAGGCTCAGGTGAGGAACAGAGTCACCAGGTACCAATGATGCCCAGGTGAGGGCCAGAGTCACCAGATCTGGGTGACGCGCAGATAGGTTCAGAGTCACCAGTTCCAGGTGAGGCCAAAAAGAGTCCACAGCAATCAGGTCCAGGTGGGGAACAAAGTCACCAGTACTGGGTGAGGCCTAGATGGGGACCAGATTCACCACATCAGGGTGAGGCCCAGAGTGGGACGAGAATCACTAGGTCCATGTGAGGTCCCGATGTGGAAGTGAGAAACCAGGTCCCATGATGCCCATATGAGGATCTGAGTCACCAGGTCCAGGTGAGCTCCCTTTGGGAACCAGTCACCTCGTCCAGGTGAGGCTCAGGTGGGACCACAGTCACCGGTCCAGGTGAGACCCAGGTATATAACAGAGTATCCAGCTCCCAGTGATGCCCAAGTAAGGACCAGAGTCAACAGGTACAAGAGAGGCCCAAATATTGTTTAGAGTCATTGTGTTCCAAGTGAGGCCAGATGGAGACCACAGGAACCAGGTCCAGGAGAGCCCCTTATGGGAACCAGAGCCACCATATCCAGGTGAGGTCCAGGTGGGACCACAGCCACAAGGTCCAGGTGAGGCACAGGTGGCAACAGGATTCACCAAGTCCAGGTGAGGCCCAGGTGGCGACCAGTCACCAGATCCAGGTGCGGACCAGCTAAGGACCAGATTCACCAGACCCTAGTGAAGCCCAAGGGGTGACCAGAGTCACCAGGTAAGGGTGAGGCCCACAGTGGAACCAGAGTAACCACTTTAGTTTGAGGCCCAGAATGGGACCAGAAGTCCCTGGTCAAAGTGAGGCACAGGTGTGGAATAGAGTATCCAGGGTGAGGATCATTGGGTCCATCACCCAATGATGCCTGGGTGAGGACCAGAGGCACTAGGGCCATGCAGGCCCAGATGGGGAACAGAATCACTACGTCCTGGTGAGGCATAGAATAAGACCACAGTCAGCAGTATCAGGTGTGCCCCTTGTGGGAACCAGAGCCACTTTATCCAGCTGAGTCCCAGGTACATGTGAGGCACACGTGAGGACCAGATTCATCAGGTCGAATTGAGGCATAGCTAGGGACAAGAGTCACCAGGTCTGGATGCGGCCTAGTTGGGGCAAGATTCAGCAGTTCTGAGTTAGGTCAAAGTGGGGATGAGAGACACCAAGTCCAGGTGAGGCAAAACTGAGGACCAGAGTCACCAGATCCACATTAGGTCCATGTTGGAAAGGAGTCACCAGGTCCAGGAGAGGTCCTGGGGTGGACCAGAGTCACCAGATCCAGGTGAAGTCCCGGTGGGAACCAGAGTCACTAGGTCCAGATGAGGCCCAGGTGAGGACCAGAGTTACCAGGTACACGTGAGGCCCCGGTGCGGATCAGAGGCAACATGTCCATTTGAGGCTGGCTTGGGGACCATGGTCAACAGGTCTACTTGAGGCCCAGGTGTGGAACACAGTAAGCAGGTCCCGGTGAGGGCCCGGTGGTGACAAGAGTCACCACGTCCAGGTGAGTCCCAGGTGGGGACCAGGATCAACAGGTCCAGGGGAGGCCCTTGAAAGAACCAGAGTCAACAGTTCGAGGTCAGGCGCAGGTGGCAACCATGGTCAGCAGGTCCAAGTCAGGCCAAAGTGGGGTTCACAGTCACTAGGACATGGTGACACCCAGAGGGGGACCAGAGTCACTTGGTCCAGGTGAGGCCACTTGTGGAACACAGTCACCGGGTCCCAATTTTGCCCAGTTGAGGAAAACCCCACTCACCAGGTCCAGGTGAGGCCAACCTGCAGGCCATGCCGTGATACCATATCCCGATGATGCCCAGGTACGGACTAGAGTCACCAGGTCCAAATGAGGCCCAGATGGGGTATATTCACTAGGTCCAGGTGAGGCCCAGTTGAGGACCAGAGTCACCAGATCACCTTGAGCCCTAGAGGTGTACCAGAATCACCTGGTCCAGGTGATATCCAGATGGGGACCAGAGTCACCAGGTCAGAGTTAGTCCCAGAGAGGTTCCAGAGTCATCATGTCCCGGTGAGGCTCAGGTGTGGAACAGACTAACCAGGTATCAATGATGCCCAGGTGAGGACCAGAGTCACCAGATGTGGGTGAGGCCCAGTTAGGATCAGAGTCACCAGTTCCAGGTGAGGCCAAGAAGGCGTCCACAGCAATCAGGTCCAGGTGGGGAACAAAGTCACCAGGACTGAGTGAGGACCAGGTAAGGACCAGATTCACCAGGCCTAGGTGATTCCCAGGTGGGGACCTGTGTTACCAGGTAAGGGTGAGGCCCAGGTGACAACCCCACTCACCAGGTCCAGGTGAGGCCAACCTGCAGGCCATGCAGAGGAACCATGTCCCGATAATGCCCAGGTAGGGAACAGAGTTACCAGGTCCAGGTGAGGCCAATATGCAGGCCATGCAGTGGAACCATGTCCCGATGATGCCCAGGTAGGGACCAGAGTCACCAGGTCCAAATGAGACCCAGATGGAGAATATTCACTAGGTCAAGTGAGGCCCAGTTGAGGACCACTGTCACCAGATCTGGTTGAGGCTTAGAGGGGTATTAGAATCACCTGGTCCAGGTGACATCCAGATGGGGACCAGAGGCATCAGTTCAGGGAGAGGCCCAGAGTGTTTCCAGAGTCATCATGTACAGGTTAGGCTCAGGCGTGGAACAGAGTCACCAGGTACTAATGATGCTCAGGTGAGGCCCAGAGTCACCAGATCTGGGTGACGCGCAGATAGGATCAGAGTCACCAGTTCCAGGTGAGGCCAAGAAAGAGTCCACAGCAATGAGGTCCACGTGGGGAACAAAGTCACCAGGACTGGGTGAGGCCCAGATGGGGACCAGATTCACCAGGTCCAGGTGAGGCCCAGGTGGTGACCAGAGTCCCCGGGTCTGGGAGAGGACCAGGTAAGGACCAGATTCACCAGGTCCAAGAGACCAACGTGAGGACATGAATCACCAGTTGTGGGTGAGGCCCAGGTGGCAACCCCACTCACCAGGTCCAAGTGAGGCCAACCTGCAGGCCAGAGTCACCAGATGCAGGTGAGGCCCTTGTGGGTACCGGACTCCCCAGGTAAATGTGAGTCTACAAGAACACCACAGTCACCAGGTCCAGGTGTGATTCATTTGGGAACGAGAGTCACCAGGTCCAGGTGAGGCCAAACTGAGGACCAGAGTCACCAGATCCAGGTGAGGTCCATGTTGGAAAGGAGTCACCAGGTCCAGGAGAGGTCCAGGTGGGGACCAGAGTCACCAGATCCAGGTGAAGTCCAGGTGGGGACCAGAGTCACCAGGTCCTGATTGAGGCCTAGGTGGAGGGACCAGAGTCATCAGGACCAGATGAGGCCAAAGTGCGGAGCAAATTTATCATGTCCAGGTGAGGCCCAGGTGGGGAACAGAGTAACCATGTCCCATTGATGCCAGGTGGGAAAAGAGTCACAAGTTCCAGACGAGGCCTAAGTGAGGAGTAGATTCACCAGGTCCTGATGAGGCCCAGTTGAGGACAAGTGTCCACAGCTCTGGGTGAGTCCCAGAGGGGGACCACAGTCACCAGGTTCTGGTGATATCCAGGTTGGGACCAGAGTCACCACGTCAGGGTCAGGCCCAGAGGGGGACCAGAATCACTAGGTCCACTTGAGGCCCCGATGTGGAACTGAGAAACCAGGTCCCATGATGCCCATATGAGGACCTGAGTCACGAGGTCCAGGTGATGTCCCTGTGGGAACCAGTCACCTCGTCCCGGTGAGGTCCAGGTGGGACCACAGTCACCACGTCCAGGTGAGGACCAGGTATATAAGAGTGTACCCAGGTCCCAATGATGCCCATGTAAGTACCAGAGTCAACAGGTCCAGGAGAGGCCCAAATATGAAACAGAGTCATTGTGTTCCAGGTGAGGCCTGATGGAGACCACAGGAACCAGGTCCAGGAAAGCCCCATATGGGAACCAGAGCAACCAGATCCAGGTGAAGTCCAGGTTGGACCACTGTCACAAGGTCCAGGTGAGGCGCAGGTGACAACAGGATTCACCAAGTCCAGGTGAGGCCCAGGTGGCGACCACTCACAATAAAGAAGTGAGGACAAGCTAAGGACCAGATTCACCAGGCCCAAATGATACCCAAGGGGTGTCCAGAGTCACCAGGTAAGGGTGAGGCCAAGAGGGTGACCAGAGTAACCAGTTTAATTTGAGGCCCAGAGTGTGACCAGAGGTCCCTGGTGAGAGTGAGGCCCAGGTGTCGAATAGAGTATCCAGGTCCCAATGATGCCTGGGTGAGGACCAGAGTCACTAGGGCCATGCAGGCCCAGATGGGGAACAGAATGACGAGGTCCTGGTGAGGCATAGAATAAGACCACAGTCACCAGTATCAGGTGAGCCCCTTGTGGGTAACAGAGCCACTCTATCCAGCTGAGTCCCAGGTCCATGAGAGGCCCACGTGAGGACCAGATTCATCAGGTCGAATTGAGGCATAGCTGGGGACAAGAGTCACCAGATCTGGTTGCGGCCTAGGTGGGGCAAGATTCAGCAGTTCTGAGTTAGGTCAAAGTGTGGACGAGAGACACCAGGTCCAGGTGAGGCCAAACTGAGGACCAGAGTCACCGGATCCAGGTGAGGTCCATGTTGGAAAGAGAGTCACCAGGTCCAGGAGAGGTCCAGGTGGGGACAAGAGTCACCAGATCCAGGTGAAGGCCAAGGCGGGACCAGAGTCACCAGATCCAGGTGAATCCCAGGTGGGGACCAGAGTCACTAGGTCCAGATGACGCCCAGGTGAGGACCAGAGTTCCCAGGTACACGTGAGGCCCCGGTGGGGATCAGAGGCAACAGGTCCATGTGAGGCCGGCTTGGGGACCATGGTCAACAGGTCTACTTGAGGCCCAAGTGTGGAACACAGTAACCAGGTCCAGGTGAGTCCCAGGTTGTGACAAGAGTCACCACGTCCAGGTGAGGCCCAGGTGGGGACCAGGATCACCAGGTACAGGGGAAGCCCTTGAAAGAACCAGAGTCAACAGTTCGAGGTCAGGCGCAGGTGGCATCCAGGGTCAGCAGGTCCAAAGCAGGCCAAAGTGGGGTTCACAGTCACTAGGGCACGGTGAGACCAGAGGGGTACCAGAGTCACCTGGTCTAGGTGACGTCCAGTTGTGGAACACAGTCACCGGGTCCCAATTTTGCCCAGTTGAGGACCATGGTCAACAGGGCCAGGTGAGGCCCAGATGGGGACTGGAGTCCCCATATCCAGGTGAAGCCCAGGTGGGGACCACAGTCAGCAGATCCAAGGTAGTCTCAGGTGCAGACCATAATCACCAGTTCCAAGTGAGGTGCAGGTGGCAACCACATTCCCCAGGACCCAGTGAGGCCCTGGCAGGGACCAGAGTCACAAGGTACATGAGAAGCTAGAAACACTGCAGCCACCAGGTCCACAAGATGTCCATGTGGGCCGGAGAATCAGCAGTTACACGTGAGGAACAGGTGGGGATCCGACTCACCATGTCAAGTTGAGACCCAGGTGGGATCCAGTGTCACCACGTCCAGGTGTGGCCCAGGTGAAGACCAGAGTTAATAGTTCCGGGTGGGTCACAGTTAGTGAACAGTGTAACCATAACCTGATGCTACCCAGGTGGGTACCAGATACACCAGGTCCTGGTGAGGCCCAGGTGGGACCAGAGACATGAGGTCCAGGCAAGATTCCGATGGGAACCACAGTCACCAGGTCAGGAGAGGCCATGCTTAGGATCAGAGTTACCAGTTACAGGTGAGGCCCAGGTGGAGCCAGAGTGACCTGGTACAGAAGAGGCCCAAGTCAGGACCAGAGTTACTAGGATCAGGTCAGTCCCATTGGGGAATAGAGTAACCATGTCCCGATGATGCCCAGGTAGAACCCGAGTCACCACGTTCAGATGAGGCGCAGGTGTGGAGCATGTTCACTAGGTCCAGGTGAGGCCCAGTTGAGGACCAGAGTCACCAGGTCTGGATGAGGCCGACAGGGGTCTCAGATTCACCTGTTCTAGGTGACATCCAGATGGGGACCAGAGTCACCATGTCAGAGTGAGGCCCAGAGAAGATGCAGAGTCATCATGTCCAGGTGAGGCTCAGGTGTGGAACAGAGTATCCAGGTCTTAGTGGTCCACAGGTGAGGACCAGAGTCACCAGATCTGGGTGAGGCCCAGTTAGGATCAGAGTCACCAGTTCCAGATGAGGCCCAAAAGGAGTCTACAGCAATCAGGTCCAGGTGGGGAACAAAGTCACCAGGACTGGGTCAGGTCCAGATGGCGACCAGAATATCCAGGTCCAGGGGATTCCCAGGTGGTGACCAGAATTACCATATTCACCAGGTCCAGGAGGCCCACGTGGGGACCTGAGTCACCAGGTATGGGTGACGCCCAGGTGGCAACCCCACTCACCAGGTCCAGGTGAGGCCAACCTCCAGGCCAGAGTCACCTGATCCAGGTGAGGCCCTAGTGGGGACCGGAGTCACCAGATAAATGTGAGTCTACAAGACACCATAGTCACCAGGTCCAGATTGAGGCCTAGGTCGGGGGACCAGAGTCATCAGGACCATGTGAGGCCAAAGTGTGGAGCAAAATTATCATGTCCAGGTGAGGCCCAGGTGGGGAACAGAGTAACCATGTCTCTTTGATGCCAGGTGGGAAAAGAGTCACAAGTTCCAGACGAGGCCTATGTGAAGAGTAGATTCATCAGGTCCTGTTGAGGCCCAGTTGAGGACCAGTGTCCACAGCTCCGGAGAGTCTCAGAGGGTGACCAGAGTCACCCGGTTCTGGTGATATCCAGGTGGGGACCAGAGTCACCACGTCAGGATGAGGCCCAGAGGGTGACGAGAATCACTAGCTCCAGGTGAGGCCCGATGTGGAACTGAGAAACCAGGTACCATGATGCCTATATGAGGACCTGAGTCACCAGGTCCATGTGAGGTCTCTGTGGGAACCAGTCACCTCGTCCAGGTGAGGCCCAGGTGGGCCACAGTCACCAGGTCCAGGTGAGGCCCAGGTATATTAAGAGAGTATCGAGGTCCCAATGATGCCCAGGTAAGGACCAGAGTCAACAGGTCCAGGAGAGGCCCAAATACGGATCAGCGTCATTGTGTTCCAGGTGAGGTCAGATGGAGACCACAGGAACCAGGTCCAGGAGAGCCCCATATGGGAACCAGAGCCACGAGATCCAGGTGAGGTCCAGGTGGGACCACAGTCACAAGGTCCAGGTGAGGCGCAGGTGGCAACAGGATTCAACAAGTCCAGGTGATGCCTAGGTGGCGACCAGTCACCACATCCAGGCGCGGACCAGCTAAGGACCAGATTCACCAGGCCGAAGTGAAGCCCAAAGGGTGACAGGAGTCACCAGGTAAGGGTGAGCCCCAGAGGGGGAACCAGAGTAACCTGTTTAGTTTGAGGCTCAGAATTGGACCAGAGGTCCCTGGTCAAAGTGAGGCCCAGGTGTGTAATAGCGTATCCAGGGTGAGGATCATTGGGTCCATCATCCAATGATGCCTGGGTGAGGACCAGAGTCACTGGGGCCATGCAGGCCCAGATGGGGAACAGAATCACTAGGTCCTGGTGAGGCATACAATAAGACCACAGTCAGCAGTATCAGCTGAGCCCCTTGCGGGAACAAGAGCCACTCTACAGCTGAGTCCCAGGTCCAGGTGAGGCTCCCGTGAGGACCAGATTCATTAGGTCGAATTGAGGCATAGCTGGGGACAAAAGTCACCAGGTCTGGGTGCTGCATAAGTTGGGCTAGATTCAGCAGTTCTGAGTTAGGTCAAAGTGGGGACGAGAGACGCCAGTTCCAGGTGAGGCCAAACTGAGTACCAGAGTCACCAGATCCATGTGAGGTCCATGTTTGAAAGAAAGTCACCAGGTCCGGGAGAGGTCCAGGTGGGGACCAGAGTCACCAGTTCCAGGTGAGGCCAAGAAGGAGTCCACAGAAATCAGGTCCAGGTGGGGAACAAAGTCACCAGGACTGGGTGAGGCCTAGATGGGGACCAGATACACAAGATCCAGGTGATATCCAGGTGGTGACCAGACTACCAGTTCCGGGTGAGGACCAGGTAAGGACAAGATTCACCAGGTCCAAGTGAGGCCCTCGTGGGGACCTGTGTCACCAGGCATAGGTGAGGCCCAGGTGGCAACCCCACTGACCAGGTCCAGGTGAGGCCAACCTGCAGGCCGTGCAGAGGAACCATGTCCCGATGATGACCATGTAGGGACCAGACTTACCAGGTCCAAGTGAGGCCAACCTGCAGGCCATGCAGTGGAACCATATCCCGATGATGCCCAGGTAGGGACCAGAGTCACCAGGTCCAAAAGAGGCCCAGATGGTGCATATTCACTAGGTCCAAGTGAGGCCCAGTTGAGGACCAGAGTCACCAGATCTGGTTGAGGCCTAGAAGGGTACCAGAATCACCTGGTCCAGGTGACATCCAGATGGGGACCACAGTGACCAGGTCAGGGTTGTCCCAGAGAGTTTCCAGAGTCATCATGTCCAGGTGAGGCTCAGGTGTGGAACAGAGTCACCAGGTCCCAATGATGCTCAGGTGAGTACCAGAGTCACCAGGTCTGGGTGACGCGCAGATAGGATCAGAGTCACCAGATCTTGTTGAGGCCTAGAGGGGTAACAGATTCACCAGGTCCAGGTGAGGCACAGGTGGTGACCAGAGTCCCCGTTCTGGGAAAGGACCAGGTAAGGACCAGATTCACTAGGTCCAAGAGGCCCATGTGGACCTGAGTCACCAGGTATGGGTGAGGCCCAGGTGGCAATAACACTCACCAGGTCCAGGTGAGGCCAACCTGCAGGCCATGCAGAGGAACCATGTCCCGGTGATGCTCAGGTAGGGACCAGATTTACCAGGTCCAGTTGAGGCCAATCTGCAGGCGATGCAGTGGAACCATATCCTGATGATGCCCAGGTAGGGACCAGAGTCACCAGGTCCATATAAGGCCCAAATGGAGCATATTCACTAGGTCCAGGTGAGGCCCAGTTGAGGACCAGTTTCACCATATCTACTTGAGTCTTAGAAGGGTAGCAGAATCACCTGGTCCAGGTGATATCCAGATGGGGACGAGAGTCACCAGGTCAGGGGGAGGCCCAGAGTGGTTCCAGAGTCATCGGGTCCAGGTGAGGCTCAGGTGTGGAAGAGAGTCACCAGGTACCAAAGATGCCCAGGTGAGGACCAGAGTCACCAGATCTGGGTGAGGCGCAGATAGGATCAGAGTCACCAGTTGCAGGTGAGGCCAAAAAAGAGTTCACAGCAATCAGGTCCAGGTGGGGAACAAAGTCACCAGACCAGGGTGAGACCCAGATGGGGACCAGATTCACCATGTCCAGGTGAGGCCCAGGTGGGGATAGAGTCCCCGGGTCTCGGAAAGGACCAGGTAACGACCAGATTCACCAGGTCCAAGAGGCTCACGTGGGGACCTGAGTCACCAGCTATGTGTGAGGCCTAGGTGGCAAACCCTCTCACCAGGTCTAGGTGAGGCCAACTGGCGGGCCAGAGTCACCAGATCCAGGTGAGGCCCTAGTGGGGACTGGAGTCACCAGGTACATGTGAGTATACAAGAACACCACAGTCACCAGGTCCAGGTGTGGTTCATCTGGTGAAGTGAAGCCCAAAGGGTGACCAGAGTTACCAGGTAAGGGTGAGGCTCAAAGGGGAACCAGTAACTAGTTTAGTTTGAGTCCCAGAATGGGACGAGAGGTCCATAGTCAATATGAGGCACAGGTGTGGAATAGAGTATCCAGGTCCTAATGATTCCTGGGTGAGGACCAGAGTCACTAGGGCCATGCAGGCCCAGATGGGAACAGAATCGCTAGGACCAGGTGAGGCATAGAATAAGACCACAGTCAGCTATATCAGGTGAGCCCCTTGTGGGAACCAAGCCACTCTATCAAGCTGAGTCCAGGTCCATGTGAGGCCCACGTGAGGAGCAGATTCATCAGGTCGAATTGAGGCATAGCTGGGGACAAGAGTCACCAAGTCTGGGTGCGGCCGAAGTGGGGCAAGATTCAGCAGTTCTGAGTTAGGTCAAAGTGGGGACGAGAGACGCCAGATCAAGATGAGGCCAAACTGAGGACCAGAGTCACCAGATGCAGGTCAGGTCCAGGTGTGGACCAGAGTCAGAAGATCCAGGTGAAGTCCAGGTGGGGACCAGAGTCACCAGATCCAGGTGAAGCCCAGGTAGGGACCAGAGTCGCTAGGTCCAGATGAGACCCAGATGAGGACCAGAGTTACCAGGTACACGTGAAGCCCCGGTGCGGATCAGAGGCAACATGTCCATGTGAGGCTGGCTTGGGGACCATGGTCAACAGGTCTACTTGAGGCCCAGGTGTGGAACACCGTAAGCAGGTCCAGGTGAGTTCCCGGTGGTGACAAGAGTCACCAGGTCCAGGTCAGGCCCATGTGGGCACCAGGATCAACACGTCCAGGGGAGGCCCTTGAAAGAACCAGAGTCAACAGTTCGAGGTCAGGCGCAGGTGGCAACCATGGTCAGGAGGTCCAAGTCAGGCCAAAGTGGGGTTCACAGTCACTAGGGCACGGTGACACCCAGAGGGGGACCAGAGTCACCTGGTCCAGGTGAGGTCCAGTTGTG
Source organism: Canis lupus familiaris (assembly GCF_011100685.1). Lineage (NCBI taxonomy): Eukaryota > Metazoa > Chordata > Mammalia > Carnivora > Canidae > Canis > Canis lupus. The sequence continues at coordinate 88,112 of NW_023330932.1, forward strand.
GATCACAGTCACCGTGTCCCAATTTTGCCCAGTTGAGGACCATGGTCAACAGGGCCAGGTGAGGCACAGATGGGAAGGAGAGCCCAAAATCAAGGTGAAGCCAAGGTGGGGACCACAGTCACCAGATCCAGGGTAGTCTCAGGCGCAGACCAGAATCACCAGGTCCAGGTGAGGTGCAGGTGGCAACCACACACAACAGGTACCGGTGAGGCCCTGGTGGGGACCAGAGTCACGAGGTACATGAGAAGCTAGAAACACTGCAGCCACCAGATCCACATGATGTCCATGTGGGAATGAGAATCACCAGTTACAGGTGAGGATCAGGCAGGGATCTGAATCACATGTCCACGTGAGACCCAAGAGGGAACCAGTGCCACCATGTCCAGGTGTGGCCCAGGTGAAGACCAGAGTTAATAGGTCCGGATGGGTCACTGTTAGTGAAGAGTGTAACCATATCCTGATGCTACCCAGGTGGGTACCAGAGACACCAGGTCCTGGTGAGGCCCAGGTGGGACCAGAGACATGAGGTCCAGGTGAGGTCCCGATGGGAACCACAGACACCAGGTCAGGTGAGGCCATGCTTAGGATCAGAGTCAACCAGTTACAGGTGAGGCCCAAGTGGAGCCAGAGTCACCAAGTAGAGAAGATGCCAAAGTCAGGACCAGAGTTACCAGGATCAGAGAGTCCAGTGGGGAATAGAGTAACCATGTCCCGATGATGCCCAGGTAGAACCCGAGTCACCAAGTACAGATGAGGCGCAGGTGGGGAGTATATTCACTAGGTCCCGGTGAGGCCCAGTTGAGGACCAGATTCCCCCAGTCTAGTTGAGGCCTAGAGGGGTACCAGATTCACCTGGTCTAGGTGACATCCAGATGGGGACCAGAGTCACCAGGTCAGGGTGAGGCCCAGAGGGTATGCAGAGTCATCATGTCCAGGTGAGGCCCAGGTGTGGAACAAAGTATCCAGGTCATATTGGTCCACAGGTGAGGACAAGAATCAACAGATCTGGGTGAGGTCCAGTTAGGATCAGAGTCAGCAGTTCCAGGTGAGGACAAGAAGGAGTCCACAGCAATCAGTTCCAGGTTGGGAACAAAGTCAACAAGACTAGGTGAGGCCCAGATGGGGACCAGATTCACCAGGTCCAGGTGATTCCCAGGTGGTGACCAGAGTTACCAGTTCCAAGTGAAGACCAGGTAAGGACCAGATTCACCAGGTCCAAGTTAGGGCCACGTGGGGACTTGTGTCTCCATGTATGGGTGAGGCCCAGGTGTAAATCCCACTCACCAGGTGCAGGTGAGGCCAACGTGCAGGCCATGCAGTGGAACCATGTACCGATGATGCCCACGTAGGGACAAGACTTACCAGGTCCAGTTGAGGCCAACCTGCAGGCCATGCTGTGGAACCATGTCCCGATGATGCCCAGGTAAGGGAACAGAGTTACCAGGTCCAGGTGAGGCCAATATGCAGGCCATGCATTGGAACCATGTCCCGATGATGCCCAGGTAGGGAACAGAGGTTACCAGGTCCAGGTGAGGCCAATATGCAGGCCATGCATTGGAACCATGTCCCGATGATGCCCAGGTAGGGAACAGAGTTACCAGGTCCAGGTGAGGCCAATATGCAGGCCATGCAGTGGAACAATGTCCCGATGATGCCCAGGTAGGGAACAGAGTCACCAGGTCCAAATGAGGCCCAGATGGAGCATATTCACTAGGTCCAGTGAGGCCCAGTTGAGGACCACTGTCACCATATCTGGTTGAGGCTTAGAGGGGTACCAGAATCACCTCGTACAGGTGACATCCAGATAGGGATCAGGGGCATCAGGTCAGGGAGAGGTCCAGAGTGGTTCCAGAGTCATCATGTCCAGGTTAGGCTCAGGCGTGGAACAGAGTCACCAGGCACCAATGATGCCCAGGTGAGGCCCAGAGTCACCAGATCTGGGTGACGCGAAGATAGGATCAGAGTCACCAGTTCCAGCTGAGGCCAAAAAAGAGTCCACAGCAATCAGGTCCAGGTGGGGAACAAAGTCACCAGGACTGGGTGAGGCACAGATGGGGACCAGATTCACCAGGTCCAGGTGAGGCCCAGGTGGTGACCAGAGTCCCCGGGTCTGGGACAGGACCAGGTAAGGACCAGATTCACCAGGTGCAAGAGGCCCACGAGGGGAATTGAGTCACCAGCTATGTGTGAGGCCCAGGTGGCAACCCCACTCACCAGTTCAAGGTGAGGCCAGCCTGCAGGCCATGCTGAGGAACCATGTCCCGATGATGCCCAGGTTGGGACCAGAGTTACCAGGTTCATGTGAGGCCAACCTGCAGGCCATGCAGTGGAACCATGTCCCGATGATGCCCAGGTAGGTACCAGAGTCACCAGGTCCAAATAAGGCCCAGATGGAGCATATTCACTAGGTTCAGGTGAGGCCCAGTTGAGGACCAGAGGCACCAGAACTGGTTGAGGCCTAGAGGGGTACCAGAATCACCTGTCCAGTGACATCCAGATGGGGATCAGAGTCACCAGGTCAGGGTGAGTCCCAGCCAGGTTCCAGAGTCATCATGTCCAGGTGAGGCTCAGGTTCGAACAGAGTCACCAGGTACCAATGATGCCCAGGTTAGGACCAGAGTCACCAGGTCTGAGTGACGCGCAGATAGGATCAGAGTCACCAGATCCAGGTAAGGCCCTAGTGGGGACCGGAGGACACCAGGTAAATGTGAGACTACAAGAACACACAGTCATCAGGTCCAGGTGTGTTTCATGTGGGAATGAGAGTCACAGGTCCAAGTGAGACCCAGGTGGGGACCACAGTCACCAGGTCCAGATTGAGGTCTAGATGGGGGGACCAGAATCATCAGGATCAGTTGAGGCCAAAGTGTGGAGCAAAGTTATCATGTCCAGGTGAGGCCCAGGTGGGATACAGAGTAACCATGTCCAATTGATGCCAGGTGGGAAAAGAGTCAGAATGTCCAGAAGAGGCCTAAGTGAGGAGTAGATTCACCAGCTCCTGTTGAGGCCCAGTTGAGTGCCAGTGTCCCCAGCTCCGGGTGAGTCCCAGAGGGGGACTAGAGTTACCCGGTTCTGGTGATATGCAGGTGGGGACCAGAGTACCACGTCAGAGTGAGGCCAGAGTGGACGAGATCACTAGGTCCAGGGAAGGCCCCGATGTTGGAACTGAGAAACAAGGTCCCATAATGCCCATATGAGATCTGAGTCACCAGGTCCAGGTGAGGTCCCTGTGGGAACCAGTCACCTCATCCAGGTGAGGCCCAGGTAGGACCACAGTCACCAGGATCCAGGAGAGGCCCAGGTATATAAGAGTGTACCCAGGTCCCAATGATGCCCATGTAAGTATCCAGAGTCAACAGGTCCAGGAGAGGCCCAAATATGAAACAGAGTCATTGTGTTCCAGGTGAGGCCAGATGGAGACCACAGGAACCAGGTCCAGGAGAGCCCCATATGGGAAACCAGAGCCACCAGATCCAGGTGAGGTCCAGGTGGGACCACAGTCACAAGGTCCCGGTGACGCGCAGGTGGCAACAGGATTCACCAAGTCCAGGAGAGGCCCAGGAGGCGACCAGTCACCAGATCCAGGTTCGGACCATCTAAGGACCAGAATCACCAGGCCCAAGTGAAGCCCAAGGAGTGACCAGAGTCACCAGGTAAGGGTGAGACCCAGAGTGGTAACCAGAGTAACCAGTTTAGTTTGAGGCCCAGAGTGGGACCAGAGGTGCCTGGTCAAAGTGAGGCCCAGGTGTAGAATAGAGTATCCAGGTCCCAATGATGGCTGAGTGAGGACCAGAGTCACTAGGCCCATGCAGGCCCTGATGGGAGAACAGAATCACTAGGTCCTGGTTCGGCATAGAATAAGACCACAGTCAGCAGTATCCGGTGAGCCCCTTCTGGGAACCAGAGCCACACTATCCAGCTGAGTCCCAGGTCCATGGGAGGCCCACGTGAGTAACTTATTCATCAGGTCAAAATGAGACATAGCTGCGGACAAGAGTCACCAGGACTGGGTGCGGCCTAGGTGGGGCAAGATTCAGCAGTTCTGAGTTAGGTCAAAGTGGGGGACGACAGACACCAGGTCCAGGTGTGGCCAAACTGAGGACCAGAGTCACCATATCCAGTTGAGGTCCATGTTGGAAAGAGAGTCACCAGGTCCAGGAGAGGTCCAGGTGTGACTAGAGTCACACATCCAGGTGAAGCCCAGGTGGGGATCAGAGTCACTTAGGTCCAGATGAGCCCAAGGTGAGGACCAGAGTTATCAGGTACACGTGAGGACCCCGGTGGGGATCAGAGGCCACAGGTCATGTGAGGCCGGCTTGGGGACCATGGTCAACAGATCTACTTGAGGCCCAGGTGTGGAACACAGTAAGCAGGTACAGGTGAGTCCCCAGTGGTGACAAGAGTGACCACGTCCAGGTGAGGCCCAGTGGGGACCAGGATCATCAGTCCCGGGAGGCCCTAGAAAAAAACCAAGTCAAACAGTTCGAGGTCCAGGCGCAGGTGGCAACCAGCGGTCAGGAGGTCCAAGTCAGACCAAAGTGGTTTCACAGTCACTAGGGCAGGTGAGACCCGAGGGGGACCAGAATGTCACCTGGTCCAGGTGGAGGCCCAGTTGAGGACTCGTTTCACCATATCGTGGTTCGGCTTAGAAGTGAACCCAGAATCACCTGATCGAGGTGAATCCAGTTGGGACCAGAGTCACAGGTCGGGTGATCGCCCCAAGTGGTTCCAGCAGTCATCGGGTCCAGTGGGAGGCTCAGCTGGAACAGAATCTCCAGGTACCAATGAGGTCCCAGGTGGGCCAGAGTCACCAATCAGATCTGGGTGACACCAGTGAGATCAATCCACCATTTTCCAGTGTGACTGAGAAGAAGAAGAGGCGTTCTACTAATCAAGGTCCATGTGGTGAAGGAAAGTCTACCAGGACTTGGTGAGGCCAGATTCTGACCAGTTCACCATGGTCCCAGGTTATATGCCCAGGTGGTGACCAGAGGTCCTCGGCTGGAGAGGACCAGCTAAGGACCATTCAACATGTCCAAATGAGGCCCAGTGGGACCTGAGTCACCATCTGTTGTGATGCCCAGGTGGCAACCCCAGTCCCCCCAGTCCGGTGCGGCCAACCAGCAGGCTTAGTCACCAGATCCGGTGATGACCAGGAGGGGACCGAGTCACCAAATCCCAGGTGAGGGGTCCATGGTTTCAAAGAGCTTCACCATGTCCAAGCAAAGGTCCAGTTGAGGACCAGAAGTCGACCTGATCCAGGTGAGCCCAGCTGGGGTACCAGAGTCTATGTCCATATGAGGTTCAAGTTGGGACCAGAGATACCAGTAGCAAAGGGAGGCCCCGGTGGGGAGCAATGGCAACATGTCATGTGAGCCCGCTGGGGACCATGGTCAACAGGTTCTACTTGAGGCCCAGTGTGGAACAAGTAGAACCAGGTCCAGGTGAGTCCCACGGTTGGTGACAAGGGGTCACCACGTCCAGGTGATGGCAACAGTGTGGGGACCATGATCACCAGGTCCAGGGAGCTCTTGAAAAACCAGAGTCAACAGTTCAGTGTCAGGTCGCAGGTGGACCAGGGCAGCAGTCCAAGTCAGGGCCAAAGTGGGGTCACAGTCACTAGGCACGGTTGATGGACCCAGAGGGGACCAGAGTAACCTGGCTTCCAGGTGAAATGGTCCAGTTGGTGGGAACACAGTACCGGTCCCAATTTCCCTCCAGTTGAGGACCATGGTAACACAGGCCAGGTGAGCCCAATGAGGGATTGGAGTCCCCATGCATCCAGGTGAAGACCAGGTGGGAACCCAGTCAACAATCAGGATAGTCTCAGGTTGCAGACACAGTCACCAGTCCAAGTGGGAGTGTCAGGTGGCAAAACCACACTCACCAGATCCCGTGAGGCCCGGTGCGGGACCAGAAGTACAATAGGTACATGAGAGCTAGGAAACAAATGCAGGCCACCAGTCACACGATGTCCATGGGGCCGGAGATCCATTTACACGTGAGGACTGGGGAATCGATAGTCAGGGAGACCGACTCGTCACAGGTTCACATGATACCCAGGTGGGTAGGTAACACGTCCAGGGTGGCCCAGCGGTGAAGACCAGAGTTAATAGTCAGGGCTGGGTCACATAGAACAGTGAGTAACCAGTGTAACATGAGGGGGTTTGAGTGCTAACCAGGTGGGTACCAGATACACAGGTCCTGGTGAGGCCCAGTGGGACCAGAGACTGAGGTCCAGGTGATTTCCCATGGGAACCACATCACTCAGTCAGGTGAGCATGCTTAGGATCAGAGTTACCAGTTTACAGGTGAGGCCCAGGTTGGCAGCAGAGCACCTGGTAATAAATGACGAGCAAGTACGGACAGAGTTTACCGGATAGGTTCAGTCCAATGGGTGAAATAGAGTAAACCATGTCCGAATTATGCCCATGGTAAACCAGTACCCAGTCAGATGAGGCGCAGGTGGGAGAGTGTTCACTATGTTCCTCAGTGAGGGCCAGTGAGGACTAGAGTCACCAGGCTATGATGAGGCCAGAAGGGGTACTCAGAATTCACTGTGTCTAGGTACATCCAGATGGGGACCAGGTCACCATGTCATGCTAGGCCCAGAGAAGATGCAGAGCATCATAGTCAGGTGAGGCTCAGGTTGGAACCGAGTATCCAGGTCTATAATCCACAGGTTGAGTACCAGAGTCCCAGATTGGGTGAGGCTCCAGTTAGGATCAGAGGCACATTCCAGGTGAGGCCCAAGAGGAGTCCACAGCAAATCAGGTCCAG
>NW_023330933.1:0-55471 GCF_011100685.1 Canis lupus familiaris
ACTAGGGAAACATCCAGGAGGGCTGCTTGCCTGAGGCTGGAAACCTTTGGGGAGAACCAAGAGGCTCCCCAGCTGGGGAGGGACTGCGCATCAAGGAAGACAAGAATGTGGAAAACATGCTCCGTGAAATAAGTCAGACCCGAGGACACAAATATTGGGCCATCCCATGTGCACAGAGTCTAGACCAGGCACATTCACAGCAGATAGAGTGGAGGTTATGGGGGCTGGGGAGCAGGTGTGAGCAGTTAGTGTTTCACAGGCACATAGTTTCTGTTCGGGATGATGACAAAGTTCGGAGAAGAGTTGTGGTGGGTGCCCAGCAGTGGGAATGTCCTCAATGCCACTCAGCTGCACCTTGAAAGATGGTTAAAATGGTCAATCTTATGTGATGTGTATTTTACTCCAAGGAAAACTAACACACATTAAAAACCGAAAAAGAAAGGAAAGGAGGAGAAGGAAAGCATTGTTGCTTTATCTCAAAGAGAAGACTTAAAAATCACAAGAGCTTTGCAAGAGGACCTGAGTGAGGGCTACAGCTTTCAAAGGAAACATCTTTCAAAAAGAGCTGCTTGTCCTATTAAAGTGTGAGTCAAAGGCCTGGATCAGGCTTGCTGGGCTAATGAGTACTAAGACATAGCAAAACCACAGGTTGGGACCGGGGCTCAGCTAGTCTGGAAGTTGTGTTCCCAAAGGAAGCACTGAACAAATTTTAAAAGCTGGGCTGAATTAAACAGAAACCTCTCCAGGAGGGGGATCTGAAGCAGGGTTAGGAGAAAAGGCACAAGAAATCACGCCGAGAGCACTTAATGGGGTGGTACAGGTAAAGACTGGAGGACACCTGTATCCCAGCGGAAGGGTCCTCTGGCCTGAAGGGGAGTGGGTGACCCTGAAGGCCCACCTCCCCTGCACGGCACCCACAGGTGCTCAGCCTCTGCATGCTGCATCAGCACCACCTGGTGATGTGCATGACCCAGGTGTGGTCACTGCAGCCTGTGGTGATGACTTGGGACACCCTGTGTCTGTCCATGCAACCCAACATGGGGGGTGGGGATCCGAGTAGCGGAAGGGCATTCCACTGCAAATCTTCGGATGCCGGCAAAAAAAACCGCACTTGGTAATCAAGTGCTTTCCCTTCTGTGATTAATAAGAAATCTAAGAAAACATTTACAATCAGGGGAAATGATTTCCTTTCTCTACCTAGTGTTGCCTTTCATACTGTTTCATGAGTTTCTCTGAAATAAATACCAAAGGAGTATATGCATGGAAAAGACCTGCTAATTTTCACTGCGCCAGGGTATCAATAAAATGATGGACAGAAAAAAAAAAGTCACCTGGCTTCCTCCTTGCCCACAGCCTCTGCTGCAGCAGGAGGTGGCTCGGTGCGTTGAAGCAAAGCCTGTTTTCATTTCTCTCCCGAGGGCCATCCATCATACTTCTAATGTGGGTCCCCAGACTTCTCTACCTCGGTTGGCAATAAATTCCTTCTTTGTGAGAAAGGGAAACAACACTGGGAGATTTATTTCTGGTCCTGAGGATATATTTCTTCTCCAATGGAAACAGTTAATATAAAAAAAAAGTAAATCTGCACCTAAATACCTAAATGCTCAGCATCTCAAACATTTACAGACAGTGATGGGCTAAGTATTAGTTACACTAATATTCTCTATGAAATGCCATCAGATCTGTTTCCCACATAGGTTCCCTCTTATAGAAAATTAGGTGATGACTCCTGGTTTTTACGAGGACAAGGGCACCCTCCTTCCAGGACTCCTCAAGATGGGCTTCTTGGCAGAGTGAAGCAAATGAGGAAGCCATCCAGCTCTGGCTTCCTGTTGGCATCAGTTTCACCTGAATCTCCACATATTTCAGAAGGATCGGCACGCTCTACAGCCTAAGAGCAGGACAGATGCCAAAGAAACATGTGAGGTCCGCTTCAGCTAGCCTCTTCACTACTTCTTAAAACAAAAATCTGCCCTCAATTGAGTTCCAGATGTCTCATGTCTCCCCTCCCCACCTCGCCCCCGACTCTCGCAAACTCTTACCCATCTTCTGGAATTTCAGCACAGCCAGCCCTGCCCTCCCGCCTTGCCACCACTCCATACATCTCTGGCACTGGCTCCGAGAACTCACCATGAACTCTCAGAGGCAGGTAACAGGCTTTTGGGTTACCGAGCATCTAGCAATGTACCAGGCACACATTTATGCTCAATGGATCTTTTTATGCCAAATGAAAGCTATTTGGCAAAAAACTAAGTCTCTATTATTTATTATATATGGTCTACCTCCTTGACTTGATCTTCTGCTTCTGGAAGGCAAGGACTGTACATGATACTCAGTAGTTCCAACAACCAGCAAAACATCCAAAATACGAAGTATCTTCATGGCTTATGGTTGATGGAGATTAATGTTAGAATAATAAGGACGCATCGCAACGTGATATGTGTCTTTAAAATAGACCGGAGCATGATTAGCTACGTGTCTATTTTAAAGGATATACACGTAATGGTAATTGGATACAGTAAGAGAGGCCCAGGTTAAATATTTACAGACCGCCTGGTTCTGTACTAATCAGGATAGTGATGGGAGTGAAAGAAACAAAGACCAGACATTGCTGGGGCGCGTAGTCTCCAGGCAGGATTCCTGGGGCACACAGGCTCTAACACTCCTACAGCTTCCTCAAGGCTTCCTTCCATGTCTTTCCACTGTAATTTTGCCCTTAGTGTAACTTCCCTCCATAACTGTAAACACTCCCCCCCCAGGATCTATGTTAGCAATTACTGTCCAAGCATACGGCCACCGATCTACATCTGAAGAGTCTCAAGACTAAGGTTTTACTTGACAGTAGTAAATAACTTTATCTCAGCAGCAGCTAGCCCTGCAAGGTCGTGGCAGTCTTGCTTCCAAATTCCTGAGAGACTAACGCTCTCCCCCTAAGCCCCAGCAACTAAAGGTCTAGAACCAGCTATTCCTTATAATCTCAGGGAAGATCTTTCTGCCCATGGCTCCTGTCCCCATCCTATAATAATAAAGAGACCTTTCTGCACAAAAAATGTTTCAAAATGCTTTCTGGACCATTTGCTCCTGGCCCCACATCAGTGTATTCGAATAGCAGCTCATTTTCCAGAAGTGGAAATGGAGCCTGTGGAAATTTAATAAAATCGCACAGCTGGAAAAGTGGGAGCTAAGGGTTGAGATGGGGCCTTTTAAACTCCAGAGCAGGCCACCTCTCCCACTGCCCTCTCTGTATCTAGATGGTTCTGTTATCTTTGGTGAGTGCCCCTGCTGACATTCAGTGTCACCTCTATAAGCCAGCAGGTGGGAGGCTGCTGGAAGCCACTGCCCTCTCTCTTTGCACAAGGCATCCTTTGCCTTCGAGAAGCTGCTGGTGTAGCAGCTGGATGTGGAATTTAATAGGCAGTAACCAGTGTCACCGTGGAGCTATGGCCGAGGTTTGAAAATCCCACTGAGTCAGGCATCGGCAGCTACGAAGGCTGTGCTTGGTGGGAGCCCTGACTCACCATGTTGAACACGGCCATGGTCAGAATGATGGCCGTGGTGAGGACGGTGAGGGAGACCGCGGCCAGGGCCGGTCGGCGATGATGCCCGACGACTTCAACAGCCACAGGAGAGAGGCGGATGCCTTCTTGCTGCATTGCTGGGAGGAGACAGAAAAGGAAATGCATGCTGGTTTATGTACTCCCCTGGGTTTCTCTGTGATGTTTAAAACCACCAGACGCATCAGTATTCTTTGCAGAGCAAATAATAGGCTTTGCTCTCCCGTGGGGGACCCATACCAGGTCACAAACCTTATTAAAATTAGGTTGGCATCACTGTTACAAATAAAGAACAAATTAATTACACTTCTGTGATAAATGTAGAACAGTTTGCATGTCCTTTTAGATAGACCTGAAATTATGTTTTAAGAAAAAATTCTCTGGTAAAGGAAAAATATGTCAGTTAATTAAACCACTCTGGGGGATGTGTTGGGTCTCAGATCCCAGTGATGATAAAGCAAAAATTCAGCTGATCCAGGCAGAAAACACATCAACAGGTAGCTCGTCCTAAGAATACAAATGGACCACAGAGCAGATTGATGCCCCAAAGACAACACTTCATTGTTCTGAGGCGTGTGTCCTGGGGGTGGCTTTACCTCATCTCACCCACGAGGGGCTTCTTGCCACTCGGGGAGGCTCTTTTTTCCAAAATTTTAATTGTGTTTAACATAATTTTTAAAAACACATGACACATTTTCTCTCCTTTCCCCTATAACCCCTTTCACTATAGGGGAAAGGAGAGAAAATGAGTGGGAAATATCAGAGAGGGGGACAGAACATGAGAGACACCTAACTCTGGGAAACAAACAAGGGGTAGTGGAAAGGGAGGTGGGCGGGGGGTCGGGGTGACTGGATAACAGGCATTGAGGGGGGCACTTGACGGATGAGCACTGGGGGTTATATTATACGTGCCAATCGAACTCCAATAAAAAAAATATACAAAAAACCCCCACATCACAGAACATTCTCCCTCTTCATTGTTAAGTACGCGGTTCAGTTGTTACCTTCAGTTGTGTTACCTCTATTCACAGGGTTGTGTAGTGTATCTCTGTGACTTCTGGTCTCGCACCATGGGAAAGTCTATACCCATTGAAGAACTCCCCTCCTCCCTTCCCCTTGCCTCTGACAACCACCAACTCGTTCTCTGTCTCTTACTCTGGGTACCTCGTGAATGTGGAGTCACGCAGTATTTGTCTTATTGTGACCGGCTCATCTCACTCAGCATCATCTCCAGATTCATCCATGTTGTCACATGTGACCAGATTTTCTTTTTATAAGGTTGAATAATACTGCATTATGTATAGACCACATTTGATTTAGCCATTCAACCATGGATGGACACTGTGCTGCTTCTGACTTTGGGCCATGGCGAATAACGTGCCAATGCGCGTGGGTGCTAGAGATCTTTGGATCCAAGAAAGGACTGAGGCTTTTGCAGAATGGTGGGCAATGTCCCCTCAGCATTTTCAGTGGGCCAGACTCTGCTCTGTGGGATTTCAGTGGATGAGCTCACCTCATCCTGGGGGCCACCTTTCTGGGGAGGAGCCCCTTTGATATGGACTTGTGTCAAGGTGGTGGGGGAACAGAGACGGGGAGAGTTCTAAGGGGTGGATGACAAACTGCCTGTGCCAGGAGTTACTGTACATATTTACAGATGCTCCTAAGAGGACAAGGGTTACATAAAAGTTCTTTCGGGATTTATATTTTAACCTTCATGTCAAAGGGGTGGCCCGATGGCTACATGTTCTGAAAACACCCCCCAAAAGGTTACGATTTCAAAAGTTTTAAAAGAAGGCCAACATACTGTACCTTTCTGACTCATACTACTTAGTTAATAAAATGGTAAATCTGGTGTGACATCCATAAATCTCAAATAGCAAAGCCTCAACAGCATGAATAAACAGTTTTATTTCTGTAACTCTTTCACATTGTCTCTCTGCTTTAATGGAAGCATTGCGGTATGCTAAACACTGATACAGCAATTAAACTAGTTTTTTTTTAAGATTTTATTTATTTACTTAGAGAGAGTGTGAGCGGGGTTGGGGGGTGGTGCACAGAGGCAAAAGGAGAGAGCAAATCCCGAGGAGACCCCATATTGAGCACAAGCCGGATGTGGGGCTTGATCCCAGCACCCTGAGATCATGACCTGAGGTGAAATCAAGAGATCCTACAACACAGAATGAGAGGTGGTCAGAACAGTAAGAACCAGCCTGTGGCCCAAGATCAAACCCCTACAGCTGAGAGGCTTTCTGCAGGTTAGCTATCCTCCCTGACTTCTGCTTCCTCATCTCTAAGATGGGGTAGTTATACCTGGCTCCTTGGTCTTCTAAGAGGTTAAAAGCTACATCAGGCACCAGGGGCAGACCTTACAATCCTTAGCTCTTTCTTGTTACATTTATGAAGAAAACATCATACTTCTCAGAGACATTTTAGGGACCAAAAGTCTCTCTCTCTCTCTTTTTTTACATTTTATTTACTTATTCATGAGGGACACAGAGAGAGAGGCAGAGACACAGGCAGAGGGAGAAGCAGGCTCCCTGTGGGGAGCCTGATATGGGACTTGATCCCAGGACCTCAGGATCATGCCCTGAGCCAAAGGCAGACGCTCAACCACTGAGCCACCCAGCGCCCCTAAGGACCAAAATCTCTTTGCTCCATATCAATATGAACAAAAAACCCCTCATTTCCCCTCCTTTTCACTACAGGCGAGGCCAGGTGAAGAGAACTGTCATGAAACATGAAAATTGGTAAGCACTGCTGGTGACAAGGACAAGGAAACAGTGGGTGACACAGATGAGCCCCCTGAGCCACGATGCAGGGGTCGGGGGAGACATTCACAGGAGCAGCAGATGCCAACGATGGGGAGCAGAGAAGAAAAGGAGGATCTGATTAAGGAAAAGGAGACCCCTGATTCTACTGCGCTCTGAATAAAAAGTACCGCCTGGATCCTGATGTGATAATTTGGTTCAGTGTATTCTATTTTGGGTGAAGTATTCAAGTAAAGTCTCTGAGGGAAAAATAAGTTTGTCAAAAATTCGCACCATCCTCATGAAAGGTTATAAATAATCCCGTCTCATAGAATATTTTGGCATTTATTGAGCCAAAATCAAGAGTTGGATGCTTAAGTGACTGAGCCACCCAGGCGCCCCAGTGTCCTTTTCAAAAATAAAATCTAGAGAAGTAGAGAGAAGTAGGTGTTTCTATTAAGTGAAGTTAATAACATGAAACACATTAGAAAAGCTATAAATCTAACGAGAAGTAGCAAATTTTTAGTATTAGAAAAACAAAACTCATCTTAAAATCTTGTCTGAAAAAACATTTAAGTTTATCACATAAACACGCATTTTTGTGTATTTGCCTGAAGGAACATCTAGTTTGGCATTTTAATTCCCCAAGGACTGTCTTTTTGAATGGCAGCAACAAGCTGCAGGAATAATTACTTGTAACATTTAGTGCTACAGAGACTGCCATGTGTACTTTGATTCTTTAATTGTACTTGAATTTCTGGCAGAAAGGCTTCTTTATTTCCATCAATCATATTTTACAAAATCAACATGTTTCTTCCATAAGCCCTGAGTGAACTACATTCCTCAGCCATCCATCCACTGTGTGGCACTCACAGCCTGTCCACATTGTGTTATATCTGGCCACAAGGAGAGTTGGTTGAGGATGGTGACCCTATCATACCCATCTTTGTATTCCCAAAGCAGCACAGTGTTGAACAAAGAGCAGGGACTCAACAAATACTTGCTCAACATGTTCTTTATCTTAACCATGGAATCAAAGGGAAATTTCCAGCAGCCAGAAACACAGGTGCTCACTGCTAAAGGGACTGAAGATGTGAGGTTGGCCTAGGAGTGTTCTGGAACTGGATGCAAGCTATAACACCTGGAGGTGGGCTTTTGATGCCCATAGGAGGAAAGAAAATGTTGCCTTGGTCTTGCAAAGGATGGGCAGCTGAGACCAAGATCCCTGAATAAAACCAGAAGCCTCAGGGTGCATATCTCTTTTCAAGTAATTATTTTCATTTACTCTGGTAAAGTTTCAGTATTGGAATGACTGGATCATATGAGCACTGACTAGGGTAGAGAATTGTTGAATCATTATATAGTACACCCAAAATTAATACAACACTGTATGTTAATTATACTTCAACAACAACAACAAAAAAACACAAACAAACAAAACCCCAGAAGCCTCAGGAGACTGTTCCCGCCATGTAGAGTCTAGAAAAACTCCATGCACTAGTTCAGGGAAGTATCAATAAACTTCCAATGATAAATTCTAATTCTAAATACGAGTGATGGGTTTGAAATGTTATATGCTCCATAATGTGAACCTCAAATTGAGGGGTTATTGAGTCAAAGACCAGAGAAAGTCCTTGGAGTTCCTGCTAGCTGATGGAGGACAAATCCCACTGAACATGACCTCAAAATAAAAAAGAAATTATGAACTACATAGGACAACAGGCCATAAGAGGAAGAAACAACAGACACAACAGAAGGTAGAATTAGCACCACAGGATCTTCACATATCATATCAATTTGAAACAGCCTGCAAAATAAGATTAAAATAATCAAAGGTGGATTAGAGTAATAATGAATGAGCATTTAAGAGAAAATAACAGATGTATTTTAAAAACTATCCACAAAGACTCTCAAGGGATGAAAACGAAAATATAGATATTGAAAAACGCAGTAGTTATGCTGAAGAGGGTAGGATGGCTCTGAGGAACTACCTCATAAAACAGCACAGAAAGACAGGGATGAAAAACCACTAAAGGAATCTCGAGTCACAGAAAGGATAATAAAAAGAACCAATACACTTGTAACGAAAGTTTGAGGAAAAAGAAAACAGAAAGACCAGGAAAGAAGCAAAATACATGGAGCCATGGAAGAAACAGCTTTGTGGACCTGGAGCAAAAAACGAGCTCTGTGGCTAATGAGACATCCTGACTCTCAAACGGGAAATGAAAGTAAAGCTGTACCTCAACACCAGAAATCACTGGCCCACGACTAACAAAGAGCAAATCTATAAAACAACCAGAGAGAAGATATATTACCTACCAAGAAACAGCAATTAGACTATAGATTTCTCCTTGATATGTTAATATGGAAAATATGGACTAATGTTTTCACAGTATTAGAAAAATTATCACAAACTCTTTCTCAATAAGGAAAGAACAGGCCAGTTTTTAAATACAAACGCTGAGTACATGATGCACAGGCTCTCACTGAAAGGATTAAAAAAGAAGGAAACAGTCAACAAAACTAAAGGCAACCTATGGAATGAGAGAAGATATTTGAAAATGACATATCAGATACAGGGCTAGTATCCAAGATCTGTAAAGAACTTATCAAAATCAATACCCAAAAAACAATCTAGTCAAGAAGTGGGCAGAAGACATGAACAGACATTTTTCCAAAGAAAACCTATACATGGCCAACAGACACATGAAAAAATGCTCAACATCCCTTGTCATCAGGGAAGTATAAATCAAAACCACAATGAGATACCACTTTACACCAGTCAGAATGGCTAAAATAATAAGACAGGAAACAACAGATGTTGGAGAGGATGTGGAGAAAGCGGAACCCTCTTGCACTGCTGGTGGGAATGTGAACTGGTGGAGCCACTCTTGCTCCAGAGGTTTGGAGGTTTGGAGGTTCCTCGAAGAGTTAAAAATAGAGCTACCCTACGACCCAGCAACTGCACTGCTGGGGATTTACTCCAAAGATAAGGATGTAGTGAAATGCCAGGACACCTGCACCCCAATGTTCACAGCAGCAATATCCACAATAGCCAAATTGTGGAAGGAGCTATGATGTCCTTTGACAGATCAATGGATAGAGAAGATGTGGTCTAGATATACGATGGAATATTACTCAGCCATCAGAAAGGATGCATACCTACCATTTACATTGACATGGATGGAACTAAAGGGTATTATGCCGAGTGAAATAGTCAATCAGAGAAAGACAATTATCATATGGTTTCACTCATACATGGAATATAGGAAATAGTGCAAGGGACCATAAGGGAAATAGGGAAAACTGAATGGGAAGAAATCAGAGAGGGAGACAAACATGAGAGACTCTTAACTCTGGGAAACAAACTGAGGGTAACTGGAGGGGAAGTGGGGGCAGGGAATGGGGTAACTGAGTGATGGGCATTAAGGAGGGCACATGATGTGATGAGCACTGGATGTTATATTTTATGTTGGCAAATTGAATTTAAATAAAGACAAAAATTTATTTTTATTTATTTATTTATTTATTTATTTATTTATTTTTTTTTTTTAAGAAAAAAATTTAAAACAAAGGGTTAGAAAAGGAACAATCCTTTGGGAATGTGGAGATGGAATCCTGGAGGAAGGAATGATATATTCAGGAAGAAAAGTGAGAAATTGAAACAAAAATGATGACAACAATGAAAACAATGAATAACAAGAGCAGTTTAAATTTAGAAAAATTTAACCCAAACTCTTTATCTTTCTGTGCTGTTTTATAGGCTATTTACCCAGCTCTCATCTTACCTTCTTCAGCATAATGACAGATCAAGAATCTGATCATCTTATTTCATCTTTCATACTCAGGAATGGAATGGAAGATGGAACAAGAACATCAGATTTGGAGTACAGTATTCTTCAACAATAAGATGGAGCCATTGATGAGCTCTGTTAGTCTTGTGTACATTACACATTTTAAGTTAATTAGTCAAAAGAAAATACTAGGATGCATAACTTCCAAGTCACTATAGGGAATAAAAGAGAATAAATAAATTCCATGGATCCAAGGGGACACAGAAGAGGAGGAAAAAATATATAGAAGCAATGAAGATACATGCTGGAATAAAAAGCAAAAGCAAAATAAGACTGTCATAGTAATTATAATGCACGTAAGTGTGTTATACTTGACAAGTATACTTGACAGAGACTGTTAGATCAGAGGAAATAACTTGCAACTGGATTTTTTTTTTAACCAGAGACACACCTAAAACCCACATACTGACAAGGAAAAGTCAAATACAAAGAAGGAAAAAAAGAAGTCTGGGAAAGTACGAAACACAAAACGCTGCAGAATTATACTGATATTGGAGAAAATAGACTTCAAGGGAAGAAACTCCTGTAGGGTAGAGAGCTTTTCTATCAGCCAGTGTGTGACCTACACACTATGTCCTTCTACAGGACAGACTTCATCCCTGCTGGGAACAGGGTCACTGGGCTGGCATCACATAATCTCTGCTACACACAACAGGGGGCAAACACACTGAGAAGTCTCTTCTGATGCGTGCTAGCATTTTCATTTGCTGTATCTGGCATCCCTGTTCTAAGAGACACTTTTGGGGGTAGTTTTCTTTGTGGTATTTTGGTTAGAGTCACTCTTGTATTTGTTCCAGAGATGTACATCCACTCAGGTAGTCTAGTATTCAATCTGGCCATAATTCTGTACTTATTATTACTCATATTATAATGACAAGCATTATTAATTTATTGCCCCCTGTAATGAAAACGTAAACTTATTCTCCATTTTAGTTTCTACTTGTATGAACTGGAGTGTTTTGGTCATCAAGTAAAATAATATATTTTCTTATTTGAAGGATTCTCATATATGTGAAAACATTTTGCAAAGTATTATTATGAAAGGTGCTTTCTTACTAGAATATTTTAGAGTCTAAATCCACTTGTAAATTAACTTTCCCCTCCCCATCTTACCAAATGTCCTTTGTTTTTTTTAAGATTTTATTTATTTATTCATGAGAGACATACAGAGAGAGGCAGAGACACAGGCAGAGGGAAAAGCAGGCTCCCTGCAGGGAGCCCGATGTGGGACTCGATCCCAGGATCCCGGGATCACACCCTGAGCCAAAGGCAGATGCTCAACTGCTTAGCCACCCAGGCATCCCTTATCAAATTTCCTTTAAAATGGAGCTGTACTTTCCCCAGAATCCAGTTTTAAATAAATTGGGCCAAAAGTTGAATAATGTTTATCAAAACTAGACCAGAGGGAAATACAAATGTGGCTCTCTGTGAGGTGGTCTTGACTTACCTCTGTGATTTTGACCAGTGGATACTTAGCCGTCACTGCAAGGCAACATCCATGCCAGGTATGCCCACGACCATGAACGTGGTCACCTGCTGGTGACTCTCCACACACAGGCTGGCACCTTCCAATTAGTCATAAGGGTCCTAGGGATTGATTCCAACCTCCTTGCTATACTACAGGGCCGGATGTGTACCATCTGTGAGCACCCGTTTCACTAACTGCAGAAAGGGCATTTCCTCCAAGGGATCTCATGAGATGAGCCACAATACATAAAATGCCTAGCAGAGCAAATCATTTTTGATATAATACGGTTATCTGTAAACTGAGATGAGATTAGACGCAGAGCTATTTGTGGGGATCCTGCCTGTCACAGGCCCTTTGCACGGATTCTGAAGGTTCTTACCCAAGAAAGGGAAACCTTTGCTGGTCTTACAGCACTCAAACTGGTGGTCCTGCTCCAAAGTCTTCACTTCCACCATCAAGAAATCAGATTACAAGTCCTTCTTTATCATGGAGGATCTTTATCATGATCATTCTTTATCGTGGAGGAAAACTTTTCCTCTAAGTGACTGGAGTGGAAATTTGCTGAAGCACGCGGTACCTCCAGAGTTTGGCATCTCTCATCCACAAAATGTGGGGCTGGACAAGGTTATCTCTGGGTTCCCTGTCTGCTCTCAAGTTTTACAAATCTGAAATGCTAACCGGCATCTGCTGTAGATGCAAGTGCCTCATGAAGGCGCTGACACGGCAGTGCCTGTGGAGACCTGACAAGTAGGGACCCAGGAGAGGCCAGGGTGCCAGTGGCCAGGAGCCCAGCAGTGCTGGCAGCAGGGGTTGGTGGCTGGGGCTGAATTCAGAGCCACACATTCAGAAAAAGTCAACCCGGGTGAGAATGAGGGCAAGACATTTTCTGCACAGCAGTGCCAGGAGGCTGCCTTTGGGTGCAACCCAACGTTCCTTCAAGCTTAAGGAGATTAAATATTTATCTTGTATTTCAAGTGCTGGAAGTACTACAATGAACACAACAGGGCTGAAGCGAACTCGCTGGTGATCTTTCCATCTAAAGGATCACAAAAAATAATATAAGATGAGAAGCCCGACCAGCAGGTATGAGGGAAGTTGGTGACAAAGGTGGGCTCTGCCAAATTGGTTTGGGAAGGCCGGGAGGTTATTTCAAACTGAGGAGACAATTCAAAGCACATCAGAATCAAAGAATCAAAGCATGGGTGAGAAGGCATTTCACTGTGGCAAGAAGATGGTCACCCACTCACCAGTGCTTCACACATCTATCTACCTGCAGAACCTGTGCCCACGCCAGGCCACCTGGAGAAGGGAAGATCCCTGTGGCACTCGGGGACGCCTAACTGGCCGGGTGGTGGTGCTGGGGAGGCCGCGGAGGGGCTGCGTGGAGCTGGATGAGTGCACACAGTGGAGGGGAGCCTCACCGAGATGCCTTTAGTCCAGTAGTGCTTCCTTCATGCATGCTTATTTTTTTTTATCTTATTTATTTATTCATTCATGATAGACAGAGAGAGAGAGAGAGAGAGAGAGAGGACGAGAGAGAGAGAGAGGCAGAGACACAGGTAAAGGGAGAAGCAGACTCCATGCCAGGATCCTGATGCGGGACTCGATCCTGGGACTCCAGGACCATGCCCTGGGCCAAAGGCAGGCTCCGAACCGCTGAGCCACCCGGGAATCCCCTGATTTGTTTGTTTGTTTGTTTTTTTAAAGATTTTATTTACTTATTCATGAGAGACACAGAGAGAGGCAGAGACACAGGCAGAGGGAGAAGCAGGCTCCCTGCAGGGAGCCCAATGCAGGACTCAATCCCAGGACCCTGGGATCCTGACCTGAGCTAAAAACAGACGCTCAACCACTGAGCCACCCAGGTGCCCCCACGCATGCTATTACATGCATTCCTGTGGGCAGCATTCTGCTGGATTCACTGGGAGACAAAAGTCAGTGTGGGAAACAATTCTTATCTCAGAAAAAAACTACTCTATGTAGGGGGAAACAACAGTCACACTCACCAGAAAAATTAAAAAAAAAAAAGAGGGGGAGTCAACTAAGTTGTTACATAATCAAGTGCTAAATTATATGGCACAGATCCTAAGTCCCACAGCACTCAACAGAAGCGCCCACTGCAGGGGCTGGTGGGCTTCTGAAAAAAGGTTCTAGAAGGCAAGCAGTTGCAGGACCCACCCACAGAAGTGAAGTAGGCAACAGGCAACAGGCGGCAGAGGTAGTGCTGGGAGCCACTAGTGCAGTGAGGGCGGGAGCGAGGGGCAGAGAGGGGTGCGCTCTGGGCTTCTCATAATAGGAACAGTGGCAACAAGTAAGTTCCCAGACTTTTTATCAGACTGAACAAGTATCTGATTTTTCTACCAAAAGGAAACAGAACAAAACAAAAAAACAACCCTGCATTTCATGATCACTCTTATTTTTTTGCCCATCTTAACGTGTCTCTACTTTTTTATCAAATCCCGCTGTACCAAATGACCAGGTAGTAGCAGATCCTTTTTGTGCAACACAATGGGACAAAAGTCAAGCTCTTGGAAGAAAATGTTAGAGTTATCTTTTCTCTCTCTCTCTCTTTTTAAAGATTTTATTTATTTATTCATGAGAGGTACAGAGAGAGGCAGAGACACAGGCAGAGGGAGAAGCAGGCTCCTTGCGGGGAGCCGGAGAAGTGGTACTCGATCCTGGGACTTCAGGATCATGCCCTGGACAAAGGCAGACGCTCAACCACTGAGCCACCCAGGCATCCCAGGGTTACGTTTTCTCAACCTCTTTTATCAAAGAATGTTACTTGAATTCTTCCTGCAGGGAGTTTAGTACCAGCAATATTACCACAGTGTTGCTTCTGGCATTTACGTTAACATATGGTAATGGAAGGATATGAAGGATATCAATATTTCAGGGATATTAAGTACTCTTTCATAAACTCAGTATTTAATCCAAAGAGAAATGCAAAACATGGTAACACTTCATATAATTGTAGGGTTTCAAGAGGTCAGGGAATGAGCAGTTAGGATGTCAGGATTCTTCTCCATGACCGCTAGGATTATCTGTGACACATGTTCACTTTTGACTGAATTTGGAGGACAGAATAGAAAGCACATTGAAAGCCTTTTTAGACTGGTTGTGCCTTCATTTGTTGGATATTGATGGTTAGAAAAAAGTCCTTACAGAATTGTTTACACAGTACAAAGAACCTCTTATAGGAATGAGAAGAGTTTCTTTTTGAATTTTACCAGTTACCTCTTGACCAAGGATTACAGCTGGCCACTGGTGGGGATGGAGGGAGCCTCATTCACTGATCCTACCAATTCAAGTTCAGAAAGAAAGCTGTCCTTAAGGACACCTGGGTGGCTCAATGGTTGAGCATCTGCCTGTGGCTCAGGGTGTGATCCCGGGATCCCCGGGATTGAGTCCGGCATGGGGTTCCCCGCAGGGAGCCTGCTTCTCCCTCTGCCTGTGTCTCTGCCTCTCTCTCTGTGTCTCTCATGAATAAATAAATAAAATCTTTAAAAAAAGAAAGAAAGACGTCCTCAAGCCTAGTCTTCCTGACCACTTTGGCAAAATCCAGGCTTCTTTTGAGGGGGAGGCAGGCACCAATTCATTCCCAGAACTGAAATTTTGCGCTTTGAGACAACGCAGAGTTACAGACTCCCTTGCATCTGGTGTGTGGGTGTCAGGGTCTTAGGAAGCCCCTGGGAAGGGGAGGAAGCAGGCATCGTGGGTGTGGGATCCTGACGGCCCGGAAGCACCAGAGAATGGGCCTGGGAGAGACGAGGAGTCCTGGCAGGTTGGTGGGATTCTATCCAGGCTGAGAGGAGAGATATTACATAAGACAAAAGCATTCTCTCAAAGGCAGCAAAGTTGCTCTGGAGATTCTCTTTCCAGCTCCCACTTCTCTGTTTCTTTTCGATAGCAACTTAGTGGAAAGAAAAAGTCAGCTTGAAACCTTAAAAATATACTGTTTCCCCCCACCCTGAAGACTGGATTCCTTGGAACAGAAAATGAGAAACGGGGCCCGTTAGACACAATGGTAGAAGCTGCCGTCAGCCGAACAGGACTTGGGTTTCCAGTGGGACCCCACAAAGGATAGCTCCTTTTCTGAAAACCTGAGAAGGGGGCTGCAGAAGTTTTCTGAGGGCCAGGAAAACAGAGTGGAGCCCATGTGTTTTTCCACCTAAGGAACATGTGAACATGGAAAACCAGACTTCTTTGTATATTAAGTATTTTAGAAACTTGACAACCAATTCCCATGGGGCATATTTATACCCTATAGTTTTTCAGGGGATTTTTAAGAAACCTGAGATGCCGTGTGTGCATTCCAGGAAATCTGAAACCACAGTGCCAGTTTTGGAAGAGTTTCCAGTCCAATTTGAAACGTCTAAATTATGATATAGCAAACAAACCCCACATTAATTTGCAAAGGTACACAGCAGAGATGGTATAGAGCATCCGTTGTTGAGAGGCAGAGACATACACTGAAATCTTAATGCTTTTTGGCAAAAAGATTTCAACCCATCAGACTAGACTGTACCTGATGCTTGAGAGCTGGCTCAGGGTGACCTCTCTTGTTTCCACACATCTCCAATGAACAAGATAAAGCACTGACTATCTTTTTGGACTTCCATCTCATTGTTGGCTTCCTTATGATGTTCTCATGGAGTTACTTGCTTTGACTCAAGAATACACTTAGATTTGATTCTTACATCCTGAACTAGCACTTGAACCATAACAGCTTGCAGTGATTGGTTTAAATTAAAACACTCACCAAATGTATTTTTACATTTGCTATTTTCATATGTTCCAAAATTTTATGTCTTGAAAGTGGATATAAAAGACATATTGGTTTAAATTTCAATTCCCTTGTATGTGAAAAGCCTCCTATTATACTAGTGCTTACTGCTATAAATACTCTGAAAAGTCAGAGAGGATACAACGTGATGACAGAAATAAATAAACATGAATATAGGTTTATGGTGTGACATACAACACTTGAAATAATCTTCAAACTAGTGTCTTAGCTGTGCACAATCCGCCTCAGTTGATATTCTGGGCTGCTGACATGAAGGGTGCATGTTGCTTTACCGGGACCTGTAGCTCTTAAAAGGGTAAATCAACAAGCTCCCCTGCATCCAGCAAAAAAACAGTTTTCACTCAAAGAGCACAGTTTTCAAGTAAGTTCCGAATTTGAAGTACCTACCAAAAGCTGTCCAGCAAAGCAGATGAAAAGGATAAAGGCGAGCAGGAGAAATGCAGCTCCAAAGGAGATCCCCAGAATCGATGTTCTATCCGGAAACAAAAAGGAACAGGTTAGTGTGGGGGGTAGTTTCCATTATCCTGGAAAGCCATCAGTAATACTTTGGGCTTAATTAGGACTTAATTTAATGAGGACTTCTTTCCTCATTCAGTTTTTGAGAAATGAAAATGGAGCTAAAACCAACAATACGTCCATAGAACAATGTGTCCACGACTGTGTCTGGTCAACTTGCTGGTTCCCCAAAATTGCCCTACAAGTACCAGGTCATTGTGAAAGCAAAATAATCTTTTCTGGCTCTCCTATGCAACTAGCACTTCAATGCCTGCACGTGGCCCCTTCCCTGCCACTGATGTCCTGGCAGCTGCTGCCCTTGAAGACCTCCTGGCCCTTCCTTACATCTGCTCACTTAGGGAGACACTAAGTCCTTACCCTCCCCAGTACAATCCAGCCAGATTCACCTTCTCTCAGCAATCATGCAGCTAAATGTTTACTGAGGTTCCCTAAAGATTTCAGGGACCATTCTTACCCCAAGCTGATGAACATGCAAACTTCTTCCTATGATCATGTGAAAAATTAAGTTACAATTCTGCTACTGACAGGTTGAAGGTAGATAAGAGCATTTATAAGAATTGTATGCCTCTTTGAGACATCCTTTTTTATTTTTATTTTTTAAATATTTATTTATTTATTTGAGAGAGAGAGCGAGAGAGAGCGAGAATATGAATATGAATCCCAAGCAGATTCCCCACTGAGCACAGAGCCCAATGCAGGGCTCGATCTCACGTCCCTGATACCATGACCCGAGCCGAAATCGAGAAGTGGATGCCTAACCAACGGAACCACTCGGGTGTCTAGAGACATCCTTTAAATCATTAAAAAGTTCAAAGCCTCTTTAAAACCTCATTTAATCCAAGAAGAGAAGTGTTCAGGGGTATTAAAAGAGCCGAACCACAATGAATAATCAAAGCTGAAATTCAAATGAGACATCTAAGGAGACATCAGGTGGTATCTCAGACTGCAAGAGACCCTCCAGTCAATGAGTTTGGCCAGAGATACTGAGGAGACAGAAGGACTGGTACAGAGAACAGAGCATCAACACTCTGAATATCGATGCACAGAAGGCTCAGAAGCAACTCAGAAATGCGTGTGCACAGCTGTGAGCCCACAGGGAAGGAAACAAAGCAGATAACCAGTGAACAGAGCAACCCCCCCACCCCCATTGCCATCATGATGGGAAGGCTCCACTCAGCTCACACTATCAAATACCTCCTCTATTAGGAACAGTCAACAAAAGTTTGACTTCAAAACAAAACCTGAGCCTGACTTGATGACGCCCTGGGCACTGAGCTGTCTCCTAAGGTGATGCACAGTGATTTCAAATACCTGGCCAGATAATGACATCTGTTCACATTTTTTTTAGTAACAGTTAAGTCTGTAATAGAAGGATGTATATACACCAAATATATCTAGTCCCATACAAGGCTGTAATGACAGAGATAAGTAAGATGTACTTGTTTTGAGCTGCTTACAGCGCAGGAGGGGTAAGCACCCTATGTCCTTACATGCCCCCCTCCACCCCTCCAAGAATATCTTGCTTTCAGACAGCACTCCAGTCCTCAGCCCATCCTTGGTCAGAAGCCACCAGTCTCGCATCTCCCCAACACATTATCTGGGAGCCTCCTGCTTAGCCAGGCAGTGTGGTGGGAGGGGAGTGTGAAACAGCACCTCAGAAGAATGGAGGCCCCTTGGCACTCCTGTGACTGAAGAGGGACACAGTAAACTCATCTGCTGAATTTGGGTTTGCCATCTTTCACATCCATCTTTACAGGAGAGGCTCAAATGGGCTTTCTTTGATTCTGTGCTGACCTGGTTCCTTTCTGATTTCAAGGTAATGTCAGCTTCATAAGGCTGAGTTCAGAAACATTACATCTTTTTCTTTGGTCGGAAACTGTTTAAATAACACATAAACGATCTCTTCTAGAAGGTTTGGTAAACGTCAGCTGTAAAACTGTCTGATGATAGTGATGGTGATAATGTTGATGATGATGGTGGTGGTTGACGATGAAGGTGATGATGGTGACGGGTGATGGTGATGACATTAATGGTGTGACCATGATGGTGATCATGATGATGATCCTGGTGATGGCATGATGATACAAGATGGTGATGATAGAAGATAGATTACTTTCTGCCAAGTACTGTTCTAAAGGCTTCATATGTATAAACCACTAAATCATCATAAAAGTCATGGATAGTAGTTACTATCATTACCTCGTTTTACCAAGGAGAAACAGTGGCCCAGAGAAGCTGATATAATTGTCTAAGTCATATCTCTATGAGGTGGTGTGGTCAGGACTTACGCCCTTTCAGTTGTATTCCTGATCCAGATTCTGTTTTTCGGAGTAGACAAATCACATTTCTACCTTGTTTACTGTCTCTATTCCTTCAGTCAATCTTGATAATTTTCCTGGAAAACTGTTTCATTTAGATTTTCAGATGTAAAATATTCTACATAATATTCTTTTTTAATTTCAAAAGTCTCCATTTTTGAAGCATAATTTTCTTGATTTTAATGTTCTTTTCCTTTTCTCTCTACATCAGACTTTTGAAGCTGTTCATGGTTGTTGATCTTCACAGTGAATGAGCTTTTGGTTTATTATTAAGGTCTATGCTTTCTGATAGTTTTCTATATAATTAGTTTCTGATTTAAATTTTAACAATTGCTTCCTCCTTCTTTACACAAACTTATATTACTTTTTCCTTGACAGCTATTTATTGCCAATCTTTTGCATTTTCTAATAAATGCATTTAAGGGCATAAATATTCCTATAACTACTGCTTTAGCCAAATCCTATAGCTTTTGATTTGTAGTTACTTACTGTCATTCTTCTCCAAAAAGCCTCTAATTTCAATTTCCATTTCCTTTTAATTGAAAAGTTATTCAGAAGTCTAATTTATAAATTCCACAAGGAGATTATTTTTGGTCTGTCCCTGCTATTTCTAATTTCATTAGATTTTATCAGAGAGTGCGGTTTCTATTATTTCTACTTTGACAATTTACTTTTCTTCTAGGGTGTGATGAGCACAATCTACTTCTATTATAGCTTATAGATTTCTTAAAATGTTATGTATTTCCTTTCACTGGTAACAAAGCATATTCCCTAAATATGTCTATTGTGAGAGCCGGATGAGTTAGTCAAGTTCCCAGTGGGCTGACTTAATGGTTCAATTTGGTCTGTCAATTTTAGAATGCATTACTATTTCCGGTGAGGCTTGTGGGTTTGCCAATATATCTGAACAATCTAATAGTTTTTCTTTATTTATTTCAAAGAGATGCTGGAGTAACCGAAGATTTATGACTATTAAGTTTTCTTGGTGACTGTACCATTATTACAAGGCTTTCTTTTTCTTGTGCTGAATATCTTCCACTTGATTCCATGTCGTCAGAAAATTTTATTCCCACAGCTTTCTTTTTTCCTGTAAGCTGTTTCCCAGAATAGCTGTTTTCCATCCTTTATTTTCAACCTTTCTTGTCTTTTAATTTTGGAAATCTCCTGTACCTAATACAGAGGTGGCCTTTGGTTTTAGCCTCAATCTTTGAGCCTCTTTTCATGGATAGGACATTTTAATCCACTCACAATTATGCAATTTGACAATATTTGACCAAATCCTTCCTTTTTATTTTCTTAAAATGCTCCATAGAATTCACAAAGAAATCACCACAAATATAGGAGGTTTTCTTTGTAAGAAGGTTTAAAAAAACAAATTTAATAAATTTAATAAACACCCATTAAAATTTTCTATCTCATTACATGTCCACTTGGGTAGGGTTGTTTTCAAGGAATTTACCCATTTTATGTAAATTATAAATCTTTTTGGTCTGGAGTAATTTGTAATATTCCATATTTATCCCAGCAATGTCTACAGTGAATCCTCTTTTATTCCTCATGTCATTAGTCTGGGTGCTCTGTGATTATCTCTTTCTTGATCAGTCTTGCTAGTAGTGGTTTAGGAATTTTAAAACTTTTTCTTTTTTTCTTTTCTTTTTTTTTTTTGGAATTTTTAAACTTTTTCAAAGAACCTGCTTGTGTTTTATTAATTTTCTGTATTGGTTGTTTTCTATTTTATAGATGTATTCCATCTTTAGTATTTATTCCCATATACTTGATTTGCTCATCTTTTTCTGGCTTCCTAGGTCAAAACTTAGACAAGTTTTAACCCTTTCTTCTTTTCTAATATAAGCATCCTAAAGCTACAAATTTCTCTCTAAATTAGTGCTTTAAGCTACATTCCACACCTTTGGGTAGGTTATATTTTGATGTCTAAGATATTTTCTAATTTCTCTCATGATTTTTTGGCTCAGAGTTATTCAAAGGTATATAGTCTAATACTGAAATATCTGGGGATACTTCAGATATTCTATTCTTCCTCATTTCTATTTTGATTGTGGTATGGTTCAGTATCACAGTGTAAGATTTTTTTTTTATCTTTTCAAATTTATTTCAATCTTTTCAAATTTGTCAAGATGCTTTTATGGCCTGGCATATATTTTGGCCATGTTCCACGTGCAGTTTAAAATCACATGTATTTTACAGCTGGGTTCATATTCTGGGAATGTCAGTTTCAAGAAGTAAATAATCTTTCTCATATTTGCTATATCCTTATTTACATGGTAAGGTTTGTAAAAGGGATATTAAAAGTCTAATTGTGACTACAGATTTATCAAACTCTTTGATTTAAACATTTTTTTCCTTTTATGTATGTCATAGCTGTTTTAGGCATTCTGCACATTTCATAATTCTATGCTTTCTGATGATTTGCCCTCATTATTCAATGTCTATGTCTCTATTAATACTTCTTTCCCTCATGTCTACTTTGCTATTACTACATGTGCAGTAGCCTTCTCATGTTGTTTAGATGATACATATTTTCTATCCTTCAAGTTCCATCCCAAATGCCTTTTGTATTTAAAATGCATCCCTTGGGGGTGTCTGGGTGGCTCAGTCAGTTAAACATCTGCCTTCAGCTCAGGTCACGATCCCAGGGTCCTGGTGGGCGGGGGGCGCGTTTGGTCCCTGCTCAGTGGGGAGCCTGCTTCTCCTTCTCCCTCTTCCTTGGACTTGTGCTCTCTCTCTCGGAAATAAATAAAATCTTAAAAAAAATAAAATAAAATGCATCCCTTGTGCTGTTGATAATGCAGCTATAAAAATCACAGTGCATGTGTCCCTTTGAATCAATATTTTTGTGTCCTTTGGGTAAATAGTAGTGCAATTGCTGGGTCATAGGGTTATTCTATTTTTAACTTTTTGAGGAACTTCCATACTGTGTTGCAGAGTGGCTACACCCATTTGCATTCCCACCAACAGTGTAAGATAGTTATGAAAAGAGCCCAAATGTCCATCAACTGATGGATGAACAAAGAAAATATGGTATATATATATATACCATATATATATACCATATATTTCATATATACCATAGAAAATATGGTGTATATATATATATATGGTATATATATATATATATTCACACACACACAGTGGAATATTACTCAGCCATCAGAAAAATGAAATCTTGCCATTTGCAACAACTTGGATGGAACTAGAGAGTATTATGCTAAGTGAAATAAATCAGTCAGAGAAAGAAAAATACCATATGATTTCACTCATATGTGGAGTTTAAGAAACAAAAGAGATGAACATAGGGGAAGGAAGGGAAAATAAAACAAGATACAAACAGAAAGGGAGGCAAAGCATAAGAGCCTCTTATCTATAGCAAACAAACTGAGGGTTGCTGGAGGGGTGGTGAGTGGGGAGATGGGGTACCTGGGTAATGAGCATTAAGGAGGGCATATGATGTGCTTGATGAACACTGGGTGTTATATGCACTGATGAATCACTAAATTCTACCCCTGAAACTAATACTACACTATATCTTAACTAAATTGAATTTAAATACTAAAAAAAGTAAGCAATGACAAACTATCAGACATGACTCAGGAAGAAACAGAAAATCTGAATAGACCTATAAAAGAGATTGAATCGGAAATTGAAATAAAACCCAAACCAAAAATTACTTGCAAAGAGAAGCTCACACACAAATGGCTTCACTGGTGAATTCTACAAAACAGGTAAAGAAGAATTTCTACTACTTTTTTACAAACTCTTCCAGAAAATGAAAAGGATAGAATAGTTCCTAACTGATTATATAAGGCCAGTATCACCCTCAAACCAACACCAGACAAAGATATCACAAGAAAATAAAACTGAGACGAACATCTCCTATAAATACAGATACAAGAACCTTGACAAAGTATTAGGAAACCAAATCTAGTCACATATAAAAAAGATTATATAACATGACAAAGTGGGATTTATCTGAGAAATGCAAGGTTGGTTTAATATCTGAAAATCAACTAATGTATAATACACTACATTAATAAAAAGAAACCCACTTGATCATCTCAATAGCTGTAGAATCTGACACCCTTTTATTATAAAGGCACTCAACAAACTAAGATTAAAAGGGGATTTCCTTGATCCTAATAAAGGCCCATATGAAAAAAATCCACAGGTCACATTATATTTCATGATAAAATATTGAGTGTTTTCCTCCTGAGATCATGAACAAGAATGTACATGCGTTGTGGCTACTTCTATTGAAATTATGCTGCAGTTATTAGTCAGGGAAATTAGGCAAGAAGTTGCAATAAAAGGCATCACATTGGAAAGGAAGTCAAAATTATCTGTATTGGTAGCTGATATGATTGTGTATATAGAACATTATGTCACAACCTGAGATTCAGACCATGAGTGGCTCAAACCTGTGGCTGTCCAGTGCTCAAGTACATAGTACACTGGCATTCAAATGGATGTACCTCTTATCCCAGGGAACAAGAAATATCATGAGGTAAAGTAATGGTTGGCCAAAAGCTCTTAATTATAACCATTTATCCTTCCTGCTCTATCAAAACTATGCTCTGGCTCATTAAGCATACCAAGATGTTTGTGTAACACAATCAATTTTAATTAACATTCTAGTTGCAAAGCTGTTTCTTTTTAATGCACAAGCATAATTGATTTATATGCTCACTGAAGAGCAAACTTGACTCTTCCCTGTCACGAGGCAAGAAGAATTACACTTTTTAGTGATAATTTTTGACATTGGCACTTTAATCAAGTGTACAGTTAAACAGTGTATGGAAAAGGCTGATTTTAGACAAGGTCTTTTCTCCTTTCTGTGTTTTTCCCCTGGTCAATGTACTTACAAGTGGTCCTGACATGGATGAGGAAGCACTTCTGCAGACAGGAAAAATCCAGCACAACCATACACTATCCCCCAAATGTCTGAAAGTTGTATTAATTATAAACCATTTCTGGGGGTTAATAATGGTATCTTTTTTTTTTTCAAAAAGAGTTTATTTATTCATGTGAGACAGAGAGAGGCAGAGACACAGGCAGAGGGAGAAGCAGGTTACCTGTGGGGAGCCTGATGCAGGACTTGATCCTGGGACCCCAGGATCATGACCTGACCAGAAGGCAGATGCTCAATCACTGAGCCCCTGAGGTGTCCCTAATAATGGTATCTCTGGAATTCTTTTTAATGTGATAACTTCCATGTCCCTCCTCCCTCTCTGTCCTTACCTCCTTCTCCCATCAATGCTCTGTTCACACCTATTACGTGGTATTCAGCAAGGATGGTAAGAACTCAGAGAAGAGTGCTTTTCTTTTAACTATTACGTTAGCATGCAGGAATTAAAATCCCCTTGTCTCTCTCAAGTGACAGTGGCAGACCCTCAAAATGAAAGGGAATTTGGTAAAAAAATAAAAACCAAAAGCTGAAAAGGACAAAAGGCATTTAAATGCCCATTGCCATTACAGATCCCAGTAGCCTTTCTCTGCTAACAGGACTTGGGAGCTTTGGGGTGTTCTGGCCCCTTTGGACATCCTGGGAAAAGGGAGAAGGAATTATATTTGGCAGAGTAAAAAGCTTCTACTCCACAGCAACAGTAAGGGCTGAGGTTTTGAAGTTTTAGATATATCCCCTCAGAAGGTTCACAGTCTTTTCTTTTTACACTCATTTCTTAGGTGAGCTCATCCCATCCAGTGGGTTTAAATACTGCCCATGTGCTGGCTGTTCCAGATCATGACTCCACGCCCAGCTCCTCCACGAAGCCTGGACTTCCGCACACCCTCCCTCTGTGAAGCTCCACTGCTTGGATGTGTAAGATACCGACACAAGTCTTTGATGCCCAGGACTGAGCCCTGGATTCATGTCTTGCCCTGCCCCGCTCCTTCCCCAGGATTCTCCCTCCCTGTAAATAGCAACTCCATTTTCCCAATTGCTCAGGCCCTCTTTCAGACAAACTCTTCCCCTTACTGTTCCTTTCAGGGTCATGAAGTCCTCTATTAGTTATTCATGCACCCATTCATTCATTCATTCATTCATTCACTTCTTAGTCATTTTTCTCCCTTTTCCAAAAAACAGGAGGCAGTTTTCCCAAAGGAAAACAAACAAGACTGGAGATCAACTCATTAAAAAAGAAATGAGAAGTGAAAAGCGTTATTATCCCAATGAAAAAATAAGAGCTGCTTAACTTTGCAGATACTGACTTAACTGCCCCTCTCCCATGTCATAGAACCTTCTGTTTAGCAATCCACCCCCTGTCATTATCCTTTAGTATAAGTGGGTTCCAGGAGAGAAGTACACCCGGTGAGGGTCCCAGCAGAGACGCACAGGTACTTACTTTGGTAATACCAGAATCTGTACAATAAAGATGCAGAAGAATATGAGACAGGCGCAGGTGACGTAGTACTTAAACGCTGGCAGTGCAGTGGCTCGGTACTAAAGGGACAAGAAGGGAACCATGAGTGCCGTTCCCTAAGACAGGGGCTGAAACCATCAGCCAGTGGCCAACCTGTACATGCATCACATTCATAAGTGGCCAAAAAAACCAAAAACTAAAAAACAAAAAAACCCCAAGCTAAGGACAATGGCTATTCATCACTGGCAATGAGTACTTCCTCCCTCCAAATAGGCCATGAAAGAGTTTCTTCCCCAAACCAGGATTTTTGAGTCTAACTGTTCAGAAACCCATTTCACAGCAACTGGATCACGCCAGCAAGGAGAGAGTGGCTGACCAGAGGGACGAGTGAGTAAAGTGACAGCAGGACTGTGAGCCTCGCAGGGTCCTGGTCCCCTTGTGGATCTCACGGCCACAGCTGTGTGGGGAAAGCAAATGACTATCCATATATTTTACGTTTGAAGAGTATTTTGGAGATGCAATTTCCTCACCTTATTTATTTAATTTAGTCCTGTTTGTTATTATTCATCTCAATGCTACTTTGAGGTATCAAGGAAGTTTGTAAGACAGAGCAGGCCAGTGGGCTTAGTTCTAGGTCTACGATCATTCCATGTGCTCGCCTGGACCTGGCCGATGGACTCTTTCCCTGCAACGAGCAGGTTCACGCAGCTTTTCATAACATCCAGGGCAATACACAGACCAGGGTAGCTGTCACCAGGGGCTGTCCATGCTTGAATCACACAGAAACAAAAGCAGCCAGCCAGCACTGCCCTCACAATGATGGCAATGACCTCTGTCCCTTATGTGACAGGCACTCTAAATGCTTTACATGAACGAACTCATTTAACCCGTACCACAACTGCCTGAGGAATAGTTCAAACTATTATCATCCCTACTTTTGGATGAAGGAACTTCATACCAGAATGATGGATTCACATTCTTAGGAAAACATGGCACATAGGAAAACCTGGGATTTCACCTAGGAGGACTGGCTCCCAAACCCAGACTCCCAAACCAGAAGCTATACTGCCTCCCCAGAGGAGGTTTTATCATAAAACTAAAGGAAGTAACAATTTTTGTGCCCACGCTCTTGAAACCTCCTGACAATACTGACAGGTGGTATTAGCCCTATCTGTGTAGATGGCTGCCCAAATTGTAGGAAGTTATAGTACACATTTCTTGGGTTGAGCCTGCAGGGTTTTAGTGTAAGATGACTGACCTTTGGGGGGGGTTACTGATGTTTCTCTTGTGCTATGTCTTGCTGCCTTCTACCCCTCCTGCTGGCCTGAAGAGCAGGCTGGGATAGGTAGACAGAAAGTGAGCTTAAATCCCAAAGCTATCTAAAATTTGCCTCAAAATTGGCCTCCACAAATATGTACACCAGGGGAATATCAGCAAAAGCTGCATTTTCCAAGAACGATGGCCTTCTGTTTACCTGAGTATTTTTTGTGTGTGTGAATTTTGTGACTTGATAGCCAGGATAATTTACATGCTGGTGAAGAAGCTATATTCACATATTTGCAGAAATGTGATTACATTCTATTCATTCAACTGCATTCTTATCTTTTACTTTCTTTTGGGCTTTCTGTTGAGATATGAATTGGAATTTCTTCACGGTATTAATAAAGGAATTGGACTTCTATCAAGCAGGAACATTTAACATTAAAACAGTAAGTAACTATCAGTATTTATAATTTTAAAGTTATTCAAGGATAAAATAGCCAATAATGATGATGAATTATAGGAAACATCATTTTGGTAAATGGTCTGTAGTCAAAATGTTGAGTTATAAACAGGGAATTGATCTCATTGAACACTAATACAAAATGAAGTTTGGGTGCAACTATTAAATCCAGCCCTGATGGATTTTGGATATTCTCTTCAATATTCATAAAACAATGCACTGAATTTCCTCAACAGAATTTTAATACCAGTGCTGTGACTTTTGCCATTAATAAAAATAGCTTTTGTTTAAATAAGTCTGTAATGATATAGTTGGATGATAAAAATTATCTCTAACTTGTTCCTTTCTCTAGATCAACACAAAAGGCAAATACAATAAAACTGACCTCTAAGAGTCGTCAGTTTTTTTGGGCAATAATTACTTAATTCATTTTAGCAAATCAACGGTAAGCTGGACATGTAAAGCCCAAATATTGCTTATTTATTTGAGCCTATCATAGCTCTTACTTTAGGGGGGGTCACAATGAGAAAGTATTTAGATAACAAATATTTGAATGTTTGGAAGTTCTTTTTTTCCTAAAGATTTTATTTATTTATTCATGAGAGACACACAGAGAGAGGCAGAGACACAGGCAGAGGGAGAAGCAGGCTCCCCTGTGGGAAGCCTGATGTGGGACTCAATCCCATGACCCCAGGATCACAACCTGAGCCAAAGGCAGACACTCAACCACTGAGCCACCCAGGCATCCCAAAAGTTTGGGGTTTCTAATTCTCCCAAACAGATGTTGAATGTATATCTCATATTTTTGTTAAAAAAAATAAAATGAAAAAAAATAAAATGATTTGTGTAAGGAAACTGCAACTTTATCAGGAAGGATTTTGTTTTCTTTTAAAGACTTTTCTAAGAAAATATGCCATTGGGAAAGCCAGTTACGAGCTCCTGTACCCTCCCTGTGGCCCCGGATCTCAAACCTGTTGCAGTTTCTTTCCCTACCAGGAGGGCTGAGCAGGATGACTGGCCAGAGAGAAACTCGGTCATGAGACACACAGTACAAGAATAAGTGCATGGAAGCATCACAGGACAAGCTGCAAATAGGTCTGATACAGTCAGAGGCAGTGTCAGTGCTGCTTGCTCAAAACAAGAGCACAACTTCATGAAGGGTTGTTTTTTTTTTTTAAATTCACATTTCAGAAAAAAAGATCAGGGAAAAAATGTAGCTTACTTCTTTTTCTAGTATTTTATTGTAGAACAGGAGTGAGATTCTCTGAATGTCTTCAGACTTGAGCCACTGCCTGGAAATAAAAAGAAAGACAGATATCATAAAACCACACTTCCAACCAATGATCTGAAACTTAAAAAAAATAACATGCATTCTTCTTTCTTTCTTGTAAATCATCCAAAATTGAAGATTTAAAAAATAATACCAAAAAATGGGATATGGAACCGAGGACTAATGGGATGTGCAAATATAATACTCCTATACACGCATGGCCCTCCTTGGAAAATTACTATTACAAACCAGTTGTCATACCAAATTGAAACTCACATTACCCAAATTAAATAAATAGGGAGATAAATCATCAAAAGGATTCATATTCACCAATAAATTTATTCCCTGATGTTTTACTGAAATCACATGGTAGTTTCATCCTCTGAAAAATCTGGTTCATAGAGAAGCACTGCTTTTCTTAGCCTATAGCAAGCAATACATCAGAGCATCAAAACCATTTAGAGAAAAAAAAAAAAAACAAAAAAACAAAAAACCATTTAGAGTATCCTTCAAATTCTGTGAGAGAAGATCCTGCTTATTTCACTTACAGAAAATATTTTTATTGTCATGTTTTGCATTTCTATAAAGTAAAATATTTTGCTTGAATGCAGTTTTCAAAAAATGGGTAAAAATGCTAATACAATAAACAATTGGTTCAGACCACTAATGTAGTACATCGAATGCAAACATCAATGCACACAGGTGATATACACAGATTCCCTTAGATGTTGAAAAATAGATAAAAAACTATATGAAGTATGCATTCTCACACACTGACTTTCCGAAATCAGTTTTGAGAAGGCAGTGGAAATAAAGAGCTTAAGGACAAAACTCTTCTCTAGAATGTTGTATACACTGGCAAGTGGAAGAGAGACACCTCGTGAAAGACCCAGCCAACCAGGCACGTGATACCTGGTATGGTCACACACCTGGTAATAAAATAAATGCACATTTGATGACAGAAAGCTGAGTGAAATAGAAAGATACACACTCTCACATTTACAAGCACAGCAATACAAGGAAACACGGAAGTCTGTGTATAGAGAAAAAAAAAATCTAGAAATAAATACCAGCAAAATATATTACTGACTGGTTTGGGTCATTATGCTTAAGAATCTACATACTTTTATAATAAAAAATAACCTGATTTATAAATGTCTATACATTATATATGTCTCTATATAATGTGTATATATGCATATATCTGTAAGTGTATACAACCATATAGTGACATCTATTACTATACCTGCATATTAATATACAGGGAGAGAGAGTACATACATATATTAGGGCATTAGATGTAAAATCATGTTTTATGTATATTTCTAAAAAACTGTTATAGCTGTTCAGTTATCAATTCACATGAATCTTTTCTTTCTTTTTCTTTCTTCTTTCTTTCTTTCTTTCTTTCTTTCTTTCTTTCTTTCTTTCTTTCTTTCTTTCTTCTTTCTTTCTTTTTCTTTCTTCCTTCCTTCCTTCCTTCCTTCCTTCCTTCCTTCCTTCCTTCCTTCCTTCCTTCCTACTGGGATGTCAGTTCCTTTATCAGATCATAAGGTTTTTCTTTTTTATCAATTATCTTTTTAAATATTTTATTTAAATTCAATTTGCCAACATATAGTATAACATCCAGTGCTTATCCCCTCACATGCCCTCCTTAATGCCCATCACCCCATTACCCCATTCCCCCACCACCTCCCCTTCTAGTTAGAAGTCTCTCATGGTTTGTCTTCCTCTCTAATTTTTCTCCACTCAGTTCCCCTCCTTTCTCTTATAATCCCTTTCACTATTTCTTATATTCCCCTTATGAGTGAAACCATATGATGACTGTTCTTCTCTGATTGACTTATTTCATTCAGCATAATACCCTCCAGTTCCATCCATGTTGAAGCAAATGGTGGGTATGCATCCTTTCTGATGGCTGAGTATTATTCCATTGTATATATAGACCACATCTTCTTTATTCATCTATCAAAGGATATCGTGGCTCCTTCCAAAGTTTGGCTATTTTTAAAAATTATTTATTTATTTCACATGAATTTATTAATGGGGTACTTTTCCAAACCACCGGTCAGATGTCTATGGATTCCGACTCCCTGAGGTTTATTTGGGAGATAGAGATTTGGGGATCAGGGAAAGAAGGTCAAGTCAACTGTTACACTTTACCTTGTAACTGGCAAGTGTAGTCACCAACTGATATTGGATCAGAGTCTCTAAATGCACACTGATGCTTCTCATCAGGGCTAATGACAAGTTCACCCAGGAGACCACCACACTGGGGGAGGGACATCTCCAGGTCCACCTGGAGAGCTCTGTACCCAGGACTTTACACCCCATGTGCGCCATGATGAGCTGGACCATCCCCCCAAATCTGCACCACAGATGGTGCACTTTCAACTGAGGTACGGAAGTCACTAATGTATTCTAGAATGAATGCCATTTAAAGTAAGAACTATATGTTGGCTAATTGAATATAAATTAAAAAAAAAATAAAGAAAATTCAACCCCTGGGGAAAAAAAAGTAAGAACTATAAAAATACTTTTTGGTTTAAGTATTTGGTTTAAGGTTATAAGCTTTAGGTATCAGGGACATAAACTTTTGTTAGTATTTATTACAGTATGAAGTGCAGAAATATGGTATTGTCCTATTTGATGAGACTGGCAAGTGGAAAATAAAATCTGAGATACATTTAACCATATTCACTTCAGAACTGTGTACTTATTATGAATATCAAACTATGAATAATGTATGCAGGTAACTTATTCAAAACATTTTTTTTTTCATTATTGAGAAAGAAAATTCTAATTTCAAGATGCCCCTGGGTCATCTAAGCTTGGAAGTAAACTAAGAGTGAAATTTATCAGGTAGGAAGTAAAAGCATTTCCACCTCAATCAGCAGGGCCCTTGTGGGCCTCAATCACCTGCCTGTGTCCTGCAGGTGGACAGGAAGACAGGAAGTTCTTGAGACCAGGTCTCACTTCTCATGTCCCTAGTACTTAATATTGTGCTTCCTCAGCCACGAGCATGGGGTTTTTCCGACCTTTCCCTCACAAGGAAGAAGGGTATATTCTTCCCACAGGCTTTGTCGTCTGTAGGTTCTCAGAGATGGAGCAGTTCCCTTCACTGATTTGCAGGAAACGCCAATGTTTATAAACGTGATTTGGGTATTTGGAATAGGAAAGATTAGTGCGGGCTGATAAGGTCAAATATTATTTTTGGGAATTGGAATAGAGAGGCAAAGGAGGGAACAGAATGGAAAGGAGAGGGAAGGAAGGGA
This sequence comes from Canis lupus familiaris, assembly GCF_011100685.1. Lineage (NCBI taxonomy): Eukaryota > Metazoa > Chordata > Mammalia > Carnivora > Canidae > Canis > Canis lupus. The sequence continues at coordinate 31,907 of NW_023330933.1, forward strand.
GGGAGAACGTGTGTGTTACATACAGTGTCCTGACATCCTTCCTGACCCAGGTGGCAGTGGGATGAAGAAAATGAACCTCACCCCTGTGCTATACAGTGAGTGACTCTCCAGTAATTTACACCAAGTTTTTTGTGTGCTAGGCCCAGTCAAACAAAGAAAATGCTAAATAAGATCCTGACTTGAGTGAGGGGAATGAGTACACTCATATCCTTACCCAGAATTATTCTGGAATGGAAGGATGTAGGTTCTTACAGCCAAGAGGGCACTAAAATAGAAGGAAGACCACTTTCCTACTGTTACAGCCTGAGGATCTGTGTCCCCACCATTCGTAGGTTGAAGGTCCAGCCCCCAATGTGGCTCTATGTGGAGATGGGGCCTCTATGGAGATGATTAGAGTTAAATGAGGTCGTAACGGTGGGAAGGAATGAATGACAGCTCACTCAGTTGCTGTCTCACTCTGCCCAGCCTCAAGCAGAGGCCCTGTGAACACAACAGGAAGGCAACCTTCCACCAGTCAAGGAAAGAACTCTCACCAGAACCCAACCAAGACCAGGGTCCTTGGACCTACAGTCTCCAGAACTGTGCCAAGTAAAGGTCTGTGGTTGTAGCCCCTGGTCGTGGTCTTTGGGTATGGTGGCCCTGCTGACCTATCTCACCTGTGTGGGCATATTGAACCTGTAGCTTTGGTGGCTTTGATGATGCACTAAGACCCCGGGGCATTTGGGAAAGAGGGTCAAGGAAAGCAAGGCCTAAGGAAATGCTGCTGGACAGAGGCTCTCACCATGTGGAAGACCAGCCCTTCCTGAGCTCTGTGGTCTGAGACCCTCTGGTCCTGCTGTCCTGTATTTGTGCATTTGCACTGCCCAGCATACACACTGAAACTTGGGGCACACCATCTTCATTAACTCACCAGGTCTTTTTTTCAGTGTGAAGGCCAATATTTTTCCCTCTTAGAACTGTCACATTACCTCTTTCTAGTTGCTTTTTCTTAAAAACAAACAAAAAACCAAAAGGCAAATGTAGGAGAACTTGACATGGCAGTCTGATTTGAAGATAATCACCTAGCACATCTCTTTTACTGAAATTAGTCTTGGGACCTCTCAGTGGCTCAGGGGTTGAGTGTCTGCCTTCAGCTCAGGGTATAGTCCTGGAGTCCTGGGATCAAGTCCCACCTTAGACTCCCCTCGGGGAACCTGCTTATCCCTCTGACTACATCTCTGCTTCTCTCTTTGTGTCTCTCATGAATAAATAAATAAAATCTTAAAAAAAAAAAAAAAGAAAGAAATTAGTCTTACAGGAAAGCCTTACTCCTCTGGAGAAAAAAAATGCCCCTGGGGAGGGGATGGTCTGGGCACCTTAGACTATGAGGCCTCCCTGTTCCCAAAGTGAGGCTCCTGAGAGAAGTTTCTGGAAGGTCACCTCAGTGCAGAAGGTATCAATCATGCTTTTTTCCTCTCACCTTGCCTATCAGGACTCAGTCAGAATCTCGGGCACCTGCTCTGAGCACCTGTGTGCTGGTTTCTCTCCTCTCCTTCAGGGCTTTGAGAGGTGACACCATGCCTTGTGTCTTGGATGTCTGATGCCAAGCACGGGCTGCCTCTGCTGAGCCTTCACTAAATGCTTGCTAAGGGACTAAATGAACTTGCGGACACGAAAATCTGCATATAAATCACTGTTTCCTGTCCATTGCAGGAAAAAAAAGGAATAATGCATCAAGCCAGGAAGTCCCCATTGACTCCTCCAGGGGAAATGCAAAGATCAGAAGGACATCAAAGGGAGGAACAAGAGGAGGTAAAGAGTTGAGCCTAACAGAAGGGGAGGGAAGCTAGTTAAGAAATAAATGCAAAGTGGCTTCCATTTCAACATTTTCCCTTTGGGCTTCTGAGTTCAGTATGACATCTTTCCCTATTTCATTTCTAAAATGTGTTGGGAAAATTATAACATAAGTGGTTACACCAACATTAAACATTACCTTATGTGGAGGCCGAGAAAATTAAGGCCATTCCACCTTAAGTTCAGCGTTAGCACAACTACAGCCACCTCAGCCCCTGTGAATAAGAGCTGAACTTGACCTTACTTCAGTTAAGCCCCATATTAGAATGAGAACAAAGCTCAGAATGCCCTCGGCAGGAAATCCCATATCAGAAAGACAACAGAACTCAGAGAATCCCATATCAGATCTTAAGAAACTCCCCCACCCATTCCCCCATATTGAAATGGGAAAAAAAAAATTCCTCCACCCCTTCTGAAAATCCCCTAGATCAGCCCATAAAAAACCCAGCTGTAACCCATTTCGGGGTTCAAGCTCCTGCTCTGCTGTGTGGAGTATACTTGGACCCACGCTCGAGCTTGTAAATAAACCCTCGTGTACTTGTATCGGTGTCGGCTCCTTGGTGGTTTCTCGGATTTGCAATCTTGGGCACAACACTTAGAATAAAACTCCATTAAAACATGAAGGTGTTCCCTCAAAACGCATTTGAATATGAAATGATACAGCACAGACACTCCAAAAGCCACCTGAACAAAAATAAGGCCAGACCAGTGATTATGCTTTCTAACGATTCCTTCAGTTGGAATATTCTAAAAGGTGGACACAAAGGTCATTTTAGAAGGTAGAGCTCCTGGGGAACCTGGGTGGCTCAGTGGTTGATCCTCTTCCTTTGGCTCAGGGGGTGATCCTGGGGTCCTGGGATCCAGTCCCACATCGGGCTCCTCACAGGGAGGCTGCTTCTCCCTCCCTCTGCCTCTCTCTCTCTCTGTCTCTCATGAATAAATAAATAAAATCTTAAAAAAAAAAAAAAAAGAAGGTAGAGGTCCTGCAAGAAGGCATGCTGAGGTTGATTTTATAAACGGGTTTTCTATTATTACCATTACTACTGAAATTGTTAAACTTTGTCAGGGACGAGGTGTTCCCTTTCTTCTGATGCTGTGTTATTTTGGTGGGTCACAGAGTAGTAGGTGCGATTTCCTGTGGCTGAATGAATGTATCTGTCCACCTGTATTACATGCAATCAGACCCTTCCCTAGATTTGGGCTGCCAATAGATTCTAGGTAATGTAGTTTCTCGATTTGTGATGTGCTGAGGTTTCAGCAGAGTTGAGGTTGACTTTTATACTGCTTTTAGTACTAGGCAAAGCAGAACATTTGTCCTGGCACTGCTGGGGTGTCCTGAGGGCCCCATGGCAGGTGGAAGGCATGCAAAGGCATCTCTAGACAAGTATTAATTCAACATGCCAGATATGTGAATTGCAATTCTAGCCCAGCTAAATTACTTCATCGTGTGTATATGTGATCACACTCACACACACACACACATACATACACACACACACCCCATATACGCACATACATATGCACTCATATGATTCTTTCTTAAGTCATGTAAATATTCTAAAACTAATCCTTATATGGAACAATCTAGAGAAGGCACACATTTTTCAAAGCTGTGCAACATAGTTTTGAAAGCAGAAAGTTCAGGTGAAAATCATTCATACTTTTTTCAAGAGTCAACTTCATGATAAAAATCAAATAGGTTTGCAAGGATGGAAACTTTTTCATTAAGGCTTTTCATTTGGACCTACTGATGTGTTTGGTACAATTTAAACGAATAAACATTCACTGAGTGTCTAATGGGCAGAGGCACCATACTGCCATCAATCTTCTGCCCTCCAGAATTCAGCCATGACACATGCACCTAAGGAAAATTCCAAAGACAACGAATGTAGTCATTATGTCCAGGCCATGTGAGCTACCACTTTAAAAAATTTTTCCCATTGCATCTCCTGGACCATTTAAAAATCAACAGCAATTCATAGACTGAACAGACATTCACAGACTTCAGATTTCATCGACTGAATGATATTTTGTCCTCCAAAGAATTTTTCTTCGTCCTACTGCTGCCATGAATTCAGATTCTAATTCTCAAAGCCTCTCTTCGACAAATTAGAACATGGGTAGGTCCACGTTCCCTGGTTGTGCAAGGGAATAAATGCATTTTGAATAGAGAGTGTCACAAAACACAACTCAAAATTTCCCATATAGCATTCCTATTGATCTTTAAAAAATATTACTTATTGAACACGTTTTGCTTGCTATGATTTTTCTATGTTTATGTCATGCTATTTTCCAGTAATCTACTTGGAGAGTATTTTTTTAGGCAGGAATGAAACATTTTCTAATTACCGAAGGAGATTACTAAGGACAATTGAGATGAAACGAACGAATGGCCTCTAAAAGCATGGCTTTGTCATGGCAAGTGTTATATAGTTTACGGTGAAAATTCTTGGAAAATATGACACAATTTTCAAATCATAGGATTTGAAATAAAAAATGCATGGTAATTTAAGATTACAAAGTACTCACTTTTGTGCATTAATTCCATCAATTGCTTGAATCATCCTTTCATTTAATTCTTCTTCAAATCTTTTCTTTTGGGACTTGGTTCTGTATGAAAAGGAAATATTATGACAGAGAATAGACTAAGCCAAATATGAAGTTCATTTTTCTATGATACTAAAATTTCTGTTTAATCCTGCCGTTGGATAAAAAAAATAAAAATAAAAATAAAAATAAAGAAGGAAGGAAACCAGAGTGTCTGAACAGTCTTTTCTCTATTAACATCTAGCCACTCTGTGGATTGAGCAAACTGACTAGAGTTTTTGGTGCAGTAAAATATTGCCTTAGAGTTTAGTCACTGAGTTAAATGATACCAGCATTAAAAAAGCGACACTGGAGATAAGTACCTGGTGTTTGCGATAAAAGAACTTTCTGTCCTAAGAGATGCATTAGCCCTTGACTTGTTGCGTTCATAAATTTTATTTTATGATGGAGCACACTGCCTTTGGAAATTCCCCTGCAAAAATTTGGTTTGGTGGAAAAAAAAGATCAAAACAGTTATTCCTTGTTCATGCTTCCCTTGGTCAGTTTTCAAGAATTTGCAGGACTACAGTCTTCTTTGAGGCATATCAAAGCTTAATTGTATGCATTTAAAGCTTCCTCAGCTTTAATTTGAAAGCCCTATTCACAGGAAACCCCACATATATTTGCAGACACTCACTTGATCTTAGAAGAAAATAATCTTCAACCATAATAAAAGACGCCTTGTAAATAAATTAGGCCAAAAGAACGAGTTCCCCAAGGTTACTGTGACCATTCGCGTGAGCATGATATAAAGGAGAAAACCAAAATAGTCCCTATTTTTAAAAATTATACATCTGCTACAGAGAGTAAAAGCCCAGGCGAGCCTCACCAGATTGGCCCCACCCAGCCTGCACCTGCCTCTCAGTAGAGCCTCTGCAAGTCACCTGGTCCAATGTGGAGAGAGCACATGGCTTCTCTGTGCTCCAGTGAATTCAACTACTAATTGGACAGGCCTTCTACTCTGGGATAACAGTAACTTTTCTGATTTCAGACCCGCCTGTAGCTGTTGAAGAAGGCAAATTCATTTTTATCCTTCTTTTTTTAAAAAAGCAAGTTAATTTAGCAGTCATCTAGGATGGTTCATTCTCATTTATAGGCGAGGCGCTACCTTCATTTTTTGGTATCAGCCCTCTGCCTACACTTGAGTTTGCGGACTTTCTTTTTCACGAAGTCTCATCACATCTAAGAACAGTGTAGGTCCCTGGTGGCTCACAGGGAACATAATCCTTCATTGTTATGCCCGGCGGCTAACAATAGCCTTGCCTCCCTGAATCTGTTTTAGGATTAGTTTACATAATGCCTGTACAGCACTCAACGCTGTAAAGGTGCACACGACATAGTCAATATGTGCGTATTATTAACAGCCTCTGTGTTTACCGATTACCTGGATAACAATTCCTTTTTTTTTTTTTAAGATTTTATTCATTTATACATGAGAGACACAGACAGAGGCAGAGACACAGGCAGAGGGAGAAGCAGGCTCCCTACAGAGAGTCTGATGTGGGACTTGGATCCCAGGACCCTAGTATCATGACCTGAGTCGAAGGCAGATGCTCAACCACTGAGCCACCCAAGTGTCCCTAGATAACAATTCTTAAAACACAGTTTTCTTGTGTCTGTAATTTTGTGATTTCTGCTCTGGTAAATGATAGGATCCCCTGGGGCAGATAATCTACCACCAGGGGTTCTTAATTTGCCAGCTAGGGCTTTGTTCCGTGGACTTCAGGCGTTTCTGGAAGTCCAGCCTGTGTTCCTGCTGCTGGGCCCCCTGCTAATTTCCTCTCAAGTTTTCTCCTGACCTCTTTCCCCGACCTGTCCCACTTCCATGCCTGGTCTACGGTATCTAAAGACGAGGGGAGGAGGTCATGCGTTATCTCAGGTAATGTTCAATACCAGGTAATGCTGGCTCAATGGCTAGGCAGCAGGCTCAGGGAGGTTTTATAACATAGGCATTCAGGAAGCCAGGACATGTGAGGACAGCCCTGGTGAGACTGATTTGAAAGTGGTGCTCTCCCTATGAGGCCCTGGGACCACCAACGATCCAAACATCGCAGAAAGCAGAATCGATATGGAAGAGACTCCCAGCAAAGCCGGTAGGACAGGAGAGTAGTTAGGAGCTGAGAGTTTGAGGTCACAAGGCCAGGGCACAAATCTGGGCCTCACGCTGGCCAGCCATGTGGCTCTGGCCATTCCCCTAACCTCTTGTGCCTCTGTGTCCTCCCATCTAAAAAGGCAATGGCATTGTGTCTATGTTGGAGTAGGGATGAAGTTAGATTTTCCGTATGCCTAGTTCAGATCCAAATGATGCCTATTGTCAGTGTCTTGCACCCGGCACTTGTCCCGGAAGCTGCTGCCCACATCATATGGGCACATCCACAAGGTGATCCTGCTCTACTTTCAATGAATAGACCCTTGAAGCAGAATCTCAGGGAGGATGAGAGAGGTATCAGAAGAAATACTGAATATAAAGTGAAAAGATGTCTATGAAATTTCCGTGGATAGTCACTTGCAGATGTGCTGCATCTTATTGGCTTGATGAGTCACACCTTCTCAAGGCATCTTACAGGAACCATAATGTTCTTAAATTGATACTAAGTTCTCTTTAATACAGCATGCGCCACTTAGATAATGTTTCAAAAGCCTAAGAAACCAATATCCTTACAACACCGGACTCTGAGTATTACATCTCAATATTAAAATTTCAAATGTCACCTAAAATACAAATTCGAGCTCGTTACAACAAATGGAGTCACACAGAAGATTCTGGAATGAGGTGTGCTACTTGCAAGGATGTGGCAGGTGACAATCTAATTGTGTTTAATTATACTTGGATACAACGCGTTTTCTACAGAATAAACTCACTTCCCTGTGGGAAAAGAAAGGCTGACTTAAGTTCTGGGCTTATTAATTTTCCTAACGACTTCAATAAGAAATACTTAACTGCCTAACCAATACTAAAGTCAACTTTGAGCCTCAAAGCTAGAGGAGCATGAAAAAGGTTTACTGCCTGTCATTCTGTGGTCAATGGTGACAGGGGACTGTGGACAGCGTCTGAAGCTTTTATCTTATTTTGAGCAGTTGGCAGGCCTTCTTTTCACTATAGAAAGGCCAGACTTATCTGGCTTTTATCTCTAGGATTCAACACATAGACAGTATGTAATTTTAAGCAACGTACCCGTTATAAGAAAATTCAAATTTTTTTTACTACATATTAATGTTAAGAAGAGTCATTTTTAGGAAAAACAATTTAAAGTTCAAATGTGTTTGCCAGGTGCTGTTTTCCTTTTCTCTCTTTTAAACCTGATAACATGACACTAATAATTATATTTTTAGAAGCTGAAAACAATCTAATTGGGCTTTTCACAAGCAGCTGCTCTTTTTAGAAGAAATGGCCTTCCAAAGTTGTTACTCTAATTGATGATAATCACTTTCAGAAATAAATTCTAAAGAAACCCAAGCCTTTAAAAATCAGAAAGTACGACAAATACCATACCTCAAGGTACGATTTTGGAAATTATGCTGACCCATTGGCACATCCTATTAAAAAAAAACAAAAACAAAAAAGGTTATTAGTTTCTAACCACAAACTTTAAAGGACAATGTTGCAATGATAATCATGCATAACATTATTTCTTTCTTTTATCATGGAAAGCATCATTTAGGTAACAATTACCCCATGGAGAAGAGGAGCTTAATTATAAATGTGAAAAAGGTGAAAATCTCAGTTTATACTTAGAATGTTGGTGTCACCTATAAAGTCTGGATGTTGGAAATATCAGGATTGTTGTCTGGAGCTTTAAAATTGACATCCTGATATTTGCAGATATGACTTCACATAAGGGCCTTGCAGGTAACTGTTAGGTACTGTAGACAGTTTACAATCCTATGAAAACGTAGTCTGGCTTCACATACTAAAAAATGCTTTTAATTTTTTTTAATTTTTATGATAGTCACAGAGAGAGAGAGAGAGAGGCAGAGACACAGGCAGAGGGAGAAGCAGGCTCCATGCACCGGGAGCCCGACGTGGGATTAGATCCCGGGTCTCCAGGATCGCGCCCTGGGCCAAAGGCAGGCGCCAAACCGCTGCGCCACCCAGGGATCCCTAAAAAATGCTTTTAAACACAAATATCAGGACACCTGGGTGGCTCAGTGGTTGAGCATCTGCCTTCAGCCCAGGGCATGATCCTGGAGTCCCAGGATCGAGTCCTGCATCGGGCTCCCTGTGTGGAACCTGCTTCTCCCTCTGCCTGTGTCTTTGCCTCTCTCTGTGTCTCTCATGAATAAATAAATAAAATATATATTTTTTTAAATTTAAAAAATAAAAATAAACACAAATATCCCCACTGAATCTGTAGCCAGGCATTATCCCTGAACTGGGCTGTTAAGAAACTGGCACCCTCAATTAAGTATGTAAAATCACAACTCATTGATCAAAAAGAGGAAACCAACATATGAGTGCTGGTAGTTTCTGTAAAGGAACTTAGAGAGAGACACTGGTCAGGGTTCATCAGTGGGGGACACGCTGCCAAATGTTCAACAGACTTTAAAAAACCCAGAAGATGCACTTTTATACATCTGTGGCAGAAATTAAAGTTGAAACAAAGCTTCTCTAAGTGGCTCCAAAGAAACTTTGCAGCTTTATCTCCAGCATTAGATTAGGAAATGTATTTAGCTTAGGGAAAAGGAAGGCTATTTTTTAAAAAATAACTAGACTCCAAGTCTTATTTCATAAAGTATATGTGCTGCTGAAGCAGGCACGTATTACATAAAGTAAAATAATGCATTATTCACCAGCTCTATCAACACTGAATCAAGAGTCAGTGGAGTTCTGCATAGGGGATTAAGGAAAAGAAATCACTTTTGGTAATGACACCGTTTGACCTTGGAATGTATTAATAAGAATGATGCCGGGGTGTTTCTCAGAGTGAGTAAGGGACACAGCCAACAGTTGTATGAGCTTCCTGTACTAAACAAAGCCTGGGATTTTCTTAAGACATTCTAGACTGTTGCTAAGGCAATCCCTCGGCTCTGCACCTGAAACTGTGAGACCAGCTGATTAAGGAAGTTGAGTTTGTTCAAGAGATCTTCCAATTTTTATACACAGCTCCCTGAAGCCAGAAGCACTAGACAGTTCTGATTCTCTCCTGAGGGAGGCATCGTCACTAACACATGCCCACAGATTAAAGTCAGAATGAAATCTCTCCCGGGGCCCCATGCTCAGGCAACAGGGGAGGCAGTCCTTCTTAAGTTTTGGGACAATAAAGACTGATAAGACTCAGTATTTTTTAAGTAGGCTCCACACCCAGCATGGAGCCCAACGTGGAGCTTGAACTCAAGATTGACCCTGAGATCAACAGTCAAAGGCTTAACTGACTGAACCAACCAAGTGCCCCAAAGACTGATAGGAAACAACAACCACAATGACATCAATAATGCACCTGGAAACAGTATGTGAAACCACGAAAGAAACAACATATAAGATCACATTCTCATATTTATAGACTATTTTACTTTCTTGAAAGCCAACCAACCAAACACTGGTACATAATAAATCTCAGCTAGACATAGAGTTATCAGCCATGGGCTCTAGTAACATGCAGTATTGAAGCAAAATCATCCAAATTATTATCATTTTTTGTACAAGTGATAGAAACATTGACTTTCACTGACAATGGAGACTCCCATCCTAGGATGCTTCCCTCAAACGGCCCCAAATGCTGGGAGGCCCCAGAAGCCTCAGGTCTGCCTCCTTGGATCTCCTCTTGATGATTTCATCTGGTTCCATGGCTTTGAATATCACCTAAAACTGGAAAACTCTTCTTCCAATCTCAGCTCAGAGTTCTCCCGAGTTCCAGGCTTACACATCCAACTGGGGGCGGAACCGCATGGAGGTGTCTAAACGGCATAGTGTCTGGAAGATGCCCATCAGCAAAGTGTTCACTTTTCCATCTTGCATCACCTGTTTCCACCCAAGAATCTGTCATTTCAGCTATTCATCATTGTTCCAGCTGTGCAGCCAAAGAAGTGTGGTATGGATGATCTTTGATCCTCCTTTTTGAGCCTAGTTGTCTATTGCCAAGTCTTATTTGCCCTAAGTTCACATGAGCCCCTGGGTTTGCTCCTCACTCATTTTTCTACTATAATCTGAGCATAACAGGGCATCAATCTCCTCTGGAGCCGTGCACTATTGCTCCATCATTCCAAAGCATTAATTATGCCATGGCCTTTCCTCAATTCCGATCCTCTGATGACTTCTTGTTATACGTAGAGTGGATTGCACTATTAGCTCAGCGCATCTCATCCCTTGATAAACTCTGAGTCCTTACTGCTGATGACACTGCAGCCACACCAGCCTCCTCTCTGTCACCCCCACTGAAGACATTGACTCATTTCCATGTTGGGGCCAGTGAGTGTATTTGCTGCTACCTCCTCCCCACTGTCCTGCTCTCCTCCCTGAGACCCCCAGCTGGCCCACCCAAAGCAGCCACTCCCTCCCCAGGGACACCTCCATGTTGTCTTTGTCATCAACCTCAGCAGCCCTGGAAATGAGCCTGTTTGTTTACTCATTTGCTACTTATGGTCTCTCTCTTCCCAAGATGCAGCACACTGCTCTCGGACCTCTGCTGGCAGGCTGACTCCTTGGTGGGAACAATGGATACGGTCCCCTGACAGCTCACATTTACTTTTTCATTGGGAAAAAAACCACCAGGGAAGTTGAGAGGAGAGACATAATGAAGCCCAAACAAGAATGTGGATCAGGGAGGCGGGGGGCTTGGGTGTTGTCACTGTGGGCTGTGGGGAGGCCGGAGGCACAGCAAGATTGAAGAGTTGGCTTTCACCCGACAAGCTGATGGGCCTCTTCTCATCAGCCAATGGGGGCTACGTAACATTCCACTGTCTTTTTCACCTCAACCGCATCCCTGGTACAATTAACACCATTATACATGAAATTTTACTCAGAGATGGTTTTAAAACTCTAACAATGCTACTGGGATTATTCTAAGTGCTTCGCTGTAGTTACTTTCCTAGTCCCCTGTGGGTCTTTGCTATTTTCTATCTGCATTTCAGCCATCTTAGTGAAAGTGTCCCTGTCGTAAGGAGCTTTGGCACTTGATGAGCTGTTGGGAGCTGGAGGGATGTCAGCAGGGAGCTCCAACAATAGCAGAACATTCACTGCCCTGGACACGGCTTGAACACTCCCAAGATGAGAAGACAGTCTAGATGCTGCGATTTAACCTGCAAGGGCATCATGCCTTCATCTGTTCTTTGGTTAAGATGCCCAGTCTTTCTGCTTTATGAGAGCAAACAAACAAAATGCCACGACAAAAAAAAAAAAAAAAAAAAGTTCAACTGCTGCTAATAACTAAATGAAGTAACAGGTAAATAAAATGGTCTCGGGTTATAAAGTTTTACTGCAGAATTGCCTTGGTTCAAACCCTTAGCAAAGTGAGCCCAGCCCTCACTCACACCCTGGGAGCTGTTGGTAAGGGGCCTCCTGGAGGAGAAGGGGTAAGCCTGCTTCATCACAGACCAAAGTTACTTTGGCAGAAGCAGCCCAAGCCCTCTGTGTTAGGCGCTGGCGTTCTGAGCACGGGGAGAGCGTACCGTCGTGCTGATCTTGCCATTCTCTGTGGTCATGCTGTCTCGATGATGCAGGTGTGCAAAGGGCTTGGCCGCTCCCCAGGACTCCAGGTACCGGGTCATGCGAACAGAAGCCCTCATCTTGGCTCCATCGAGGGTGTGGCGAGGTCTGAAGAGGTGAGGACTCCTTCGTTCTCCCTGGGGGTGAGAAGCAGAGCATGACACCTGGCCTAGCCAAGGGGTCAACCTCCTCCTTTCCGCTCCCTCGCCCCCACTGTAAGATTCCTCCCATGTCACCCCCTCACTCTCCACGGCTTCTGACCTCCCTCCTTCAGGGCAACTGGTTTCCAGTGTTACAAGCTCTTTGAGCTGGGTGATTTCTGTCCAGACAGCAAAAGATACTAGTAATTTACACTTAGGAAAAAATAATCGTGATTTTAGCAGGCATTTTTACAAAGTAAATTCTTAAACAAGATAGGCTGCTCTGCACTTTTTCTTGGTGATTGTGGTTTCCTAAAGTGACAGTTGTTAGAGATTGGGATGGTTTTCTGATGCTAAATGATTTTATGAATCTGTGTCCAGGTGTTCTCTGACTAAACAAAATGTTCTTAAAGATTATTTATTTAATTCATGAGAGACACAGAGAGAGGCAGAGACAGAGGCAGAGGGAGAAGCAGGAGCAGGCTCCCTCTGGGGAGCCCCATGTGGGACTCGATCCCAGGACTCCGGGATCACGACCTGAGCCAATGGCAGATCCTCAACCACTGAGCCACCAGGTGCCCCCTGAGCATGTCTTTATGCAATTTTCCAACTGCCAGGGTGGGCACATGGGGAGACTTCCAGAAGCATCATGGTCTAACACTTACAACTCCTCATACTGGCAGTGACCTTATCACAGAAGCAAGCAATTCATTTCAACTGTTTCTTTAATAAGTATTTGAATTTATTATTACAAAACGTGGTCCATAATCAAACTGCCATGTGCACTTAAAATAATTTGAGGCAAAGACTAGCAAAGCATTAAATTGATTCTTGACTAAAAATGCTTATCTGTATCACTAACTTGCCCCTTTCCATCTCAATCACAGAAGTCGCAGGTTAATTATAGGCTCCTTACAGTACTGACCTTGGGGTTGATTACAAAGTAGGTCTTCACCAGGTGCTGCTTTAAATATGGGTCTCTGATGTCACCGTCTCCTTCCTCCACTTTATAAGCGCCGTTCAAGTGTTCCAGGGTGACAGAAGAAATGTGAACACGTCTGAAATTCCATTTTAAAACCACAATCAAGACAGGTAAGGAAAAACATGAAAATTTTTCTATTTATTTATGATTTCAGAAATAATTTCCTCTCCCCCAAATGAAGGAAAGGCTCTATGTTCTTGGTAAAATGGACTGTAACACAGATTTATATTTTATTACACAGGACTTTAGAAAGATGCTCACAGAGGTCACAAGATACGGACATTTAGAGCTTCTCTGCAGGGTGGGCATGGTGAATTACAGCAAATAAAACTGGATCATATGGAAGTTTTGTGTATCAGCATATTTTTTGAAACACATGCCAACGGCATTTTATGGGATCTGCCGATCTGTATGAAAGTATGGATTTTCTCTCTCAGTGTTTGCTTCCACACTTCTGCAAATTATAACACTTGCATCAAAATTGTCTCGTCTGAAATACGCTCCTCTAAGTGGAGGCAAATGTTACAGTTCACTCATTTCAATAGTACTGGCTCCAGAGGTCACCAGGAACAGAGAAATGCCACATCTGCCCAGCGTTATAAAACATCTTTCACTTAGGTCACTATGCATACATTTGCAAATAAATAAAAAGTAATTCAGGTTCTGATATCCACCATCTTTGACCTCAGGGTGGGGTGGTGGAATTGAGCCTTGAAGAGTTTGTGTTTATTTAATTAATGTAAGAGGCCAGTGGGCAGGAATCACATGACACCAAGAGGCAAGAGAAACCACCAGACACTCTGCAGTCAGTGACTAATCTGCTCCCCTGTCCTCTCTAACCATGTCCACAGCTTGAAGACAGAAATCCAGACTGTCCTTACCCAGGGACCCCTCCAGCCTCCATGTGATTGGCCAGGGTCACGTCATGTGACCACACGTCGTACTGCCACTTCTGCAGGCCGATGACCCCGCAAAGGACGTTCCCGGAATGCACTCCCACGCGCATGTTAATATCCACGCCAGTTGCATCCCTCACCTTCCTGCAGAGAAGGAAAGTACCATCACCATCGAGAACACTCTCTTATTCCTTTGACTCTTGGCCAGTTTTCAGGGCACTGTTCTATTCAGAATTGCTCAGGCTGTGGGAAACATAGCCATGACTTCCTCCTGTGGCACAAGATTGCTGCTCTGGGCCAAGGGAAAGGCCTTTACTTTTTGGTTGTCCCCAGGCTCCACTCCCCTGGCTATGACAGCCACATGAGAGGCCAGGCTACCGGTGCTGATGCAGCCTTTCAGCTGTAGCTTTGACTCTTTCAACAAATACAAGTATCAGGCACCTGTCACATGCTGACACCTCTCCAAATTTTCACACTAGAATCATGTGACATTGCCCTGTACTGTCAGAAATGGTCTGAGATGCCACCTATGATACTACCACTTACACAATGGATGTCCCCAGCGAATATTTTCTGCTGATAAGAGACAATACAGCTTATTTGTGAGCCTAATAATGACTTCAGCCTGAATAGGAATTTTGTAAAAAACCTAACCATGAGTTTAAAGCATTTCAGTTGTGCACAATCTTTAACAAAAACAACAAAACTCTTCCAAGACTTTTAAAAACGTGTAAGGTATCATTAAAAAGAAACTAATTAAAAATATCATTTAAAAATTCTTGAGGATCCTATCAGTAAGTCATTTAGAGACAAATGAAGACAAATGAAGAACTTCCTTTAATGGAAAATGGAAAAGCTTATTAATTTATGCCAACTAAACATATTTACCTGTTAAATATTACTACCAAAGAAGTATACAGGGTGGTGTCCCGAGGTACATGGAGAGAATTATCCCAGAGCAAATGTGGAGGGAAGTGATGACAATGATTGTGACCCAGCAGAGGACGCTACCAGGTGTGGGCTGCAGTAAATAAGAATCTCAAAATGCCATCGGCATGGATGTCATGCTTCAATGATACAATGACATCGTTTGAGCATGTGAAAAGTGATGAGAAGTCATAAGAAGAAATGGATCCACAAAAAATAATGACTTCCTGAGAAAAGAATCTAAAATGCTGTTTCCTCCTTCTCTCCACCTTTCTTCCTTCCCATCCCTTCCTCCTTCCCTATCTTCCTGTTCTGTTTTTTCACAAAAAACATCACAACCTATCTGGTCCCATGCAAGTCATCTAAACGCTTCACTCCTGTCCACAGAATGGGTCAGCGTCTCAACGTGACACTGGAGAGCTGCCCCCTGTCACTCCATCCTCCATCAGCAATGGGTCCTTATGGCTGCCTGGGCACCATATGGTCCTTAACTCTGGGCCTTTGGTCAAAATGGTTTCTCTCTCTCTTCCTCACTTCCCTGAGCCTCCCTTCCCTGACAGGGCACAGGCATCACGTGGCTAGCTGGCACTGTTTTTTCCATCAGCAGCTTAGGCATGACCTCGTCTGGGGAGGCTTTCTAGTCTCTCCTTCTAGACTGATGTGGGCACCACCCACCCCTCTATGCTCCAGTCTCTCTGAGTGCAGTCAGCACTCCCTGCTTGTGTTCACATCTGCTCTGTCAACCCTGTGAAGACACACCTGGTCCAAATGGTTTGTAGATCCATCAGGGGGTTCAGGGTCTGATACAACACAGACAAATTGGCATAAGTTTACTAACTGATACAGGTCATTTCTGAAGGATTTTACTGTGTGTCTGTCATTGGGAGACAATGATCCTGAAAAATTTGCCATAGAACCTGTCGTTGTTCTTCAGATTTCCTGTTATTGAGAGAGAACCGTTCCAGCCAATGACATTTCTGTTGACCAGATATGGCCAACAGCAAGTCAAGAGCGAATAAAAGGGTGGATGACATACTCTACAGTTGGTCATTTGTGACAGAACTGACTGGTCAATGATTTGGCTTTTTAAAAAATTGTTTTATTTAAATTCAACTTAATTAACATATACTATATTATTAGTTTCAGAGGTAGAATTTAGTGACTCAACCAGGTGTATATAACACCCAGTGCTCATCACATCACGTACTCTCCTTCATGCCTGTCACCCAGTTGCCCAATCCCATCACATCCCCTCCTCCAGCAACCCTCAGTTTGTTTCCTAGATTTAAGATTCTCTAATGGTTTGTCTCCCTCTCTGTTTTCAACTTATTTTATTTTCCCTTTCCTTCCCCTATGTTCATTTATTTTGTATCCTAAATTTCACATGAGTGAAATCATATGGTATTTGTCTTTCTGATTGACTTTTTTCTCTTAGCAAAATGCCCTCTTTAAAACCATCTCCATGTCCTTTGTATCTTTTTTAGAAAAATGAGGTGATCAAAGGTTCAAATGAGTTGACGGACCAAAAGTTTTAATGCATTTGGATGCAACCTGTGTGATCTACAGAAAAATATCAAAATAGTTGCTTAAAGCTTGTGACAATAGAAGACATTCATTTCAGTTTAAGAGGATCCTTAATCACTTACAAAGCCAGGGATCTGCACATTAGTTCCTGGATTAAGAACAGTTTACATTTTCATGACAGGGAAAAAAATCTCTCTAAGCACTAAGGATATTCCAAACCGCAGCTGACGTGCTTCGGTGGTGCTTTAGCTAATAGAGAATGAGGTGCTGAACACATGTGGAGGTCCAAACCCAGAGGAAAAATACAGGCAAATGTTCCCAGACCTACGTTGCTGGTTTCTACGAAAAACCTGAGACAGTCAGGTGAAATTCCAAGTCCAAGTGGACTCTTTCTCTCCACCACCTTAAAAATTAAAATTCTTGTATTCATCTTCATCTTATGGTTCAATAAATGGAAATGGAAGTGCTTGCCCTTGTATGTTAGAAGAACAAAGAATTCTTGACATTTGCTGAGATGCCCTCTCTTTGCCCTCTCTTTACCTGCCTTTTACTAGAAATGCAACAAAACCACCTATTACTAATCACTTTGTCAAATGCCTATGATCTGAACAGTTTGATATATAACAGAGAGACTGTGGAAGTCTCTTGGTCACTGAGTGGCAGAGCAGAGAGACACACAACCATTGCCTGATTTGAAGCTTAAGCTTAGTTATAAGCAAGAGTTCTAGAAAGTTTCCTCAAATCTTCTACTGTTAACTGAGATTCTGGATGCATGAGCTATTACTTATGTATCCATCATGGACGGATAAATAAAATGTGGTATATACATACAATGGAACATCACTCCCCCATTAAAAGGAATGAAGCACTGATGCATTCTACAAGGTGGATGAACCTTGAAAACATTATACTATGTGAAATAAGCCAAACACTAGCCAATGAATATTGTGTGATGCCAACGCATATGAAGTATCTAGAAAAGGCAAATTCTCAGAGACAGAAGGTTAAAAAAGGGCTGGCAGGGGCTGGGAAGAGAGTGGAATGGGGAGTTATTGCTTATGGGTATAAAGTTTCTGTCTGGAATGATGACAAGATCCTAGTAGTAGACAGTGGTGGAGGTTGCCCACATTTTAAATCTACTCGATGTCACTGAATTGCACATGTAAAAATGTTAAGGAACACTATTTATGCATATTTTGTCACGATAAAAAAAATTACTGAAAAATACTACTGATGAGCTGGTGACATGCCAGTGGGCAGAATGTACATAAATTTCTTCTAAAAGCTCTTCAACATGGTGTGAGTAACACAAGCTGATGGAACTGGGAAATGGTTGATGCAAAATCAGAAACCAAATTTTAGTAATCCAACATATTATTGAAGCATGTAATAAATACATTAAAAAAAAAATCCCTTCTCCTACTAGAATATTTCACCCCGTGTTGGAAACCCACTCCGAGACTGCCTCCAGGGGCAGGTGATAAATTTGAGAAAACCTATTAGTTTTACTGATTAGATTCACTTCCCCTTTCTAGATCCAGAAACGGAAACAGTTAATTACTTTAAAAAAAAAGTAAAACTAATTTTCTTTTTTTTTTTTCTTTTTTTTTTTTTAAAACTAATTTTCATGTCAGAGAAGACAAATGAGAGTTACTCTGAGGAAGAAGCAGGAGGGATCAGATTATTCCCACACGATATATATTGTGAGATGCAGAGGCCATACTGCAAATCCTCCCATCTCTATTCTTTCTTCAATTCCACCTAATTCATTTGCCTCCCAATGCTGACTTGTCCATAGTGGTCTGTGGACACTAGAGGATGTGGACCACAGGGATCTCCCATACTTAGTGGAGGCAATGTGGGCTTCACCACGTTCATCCCCGGATAGCACTGGGAAAGCCACCCATTAGCTTGTTCAGTTCACTTCATCATGTAACTAACATACATGGTGGCTAAACATGTGACAGCCTGACTTGTTGCTTTCCCACTGAAAGCCCCATTTACTATAAACCTTAGACAAGGAAATAGAGCATCAGCCACATAATTCCCCCTCCTGCTTAGACCAAAAATGTAGATAGTGTAAGATCATGTGACTAAAACAGGCCATCAAAAAACCCAATAAACTCAAATCTTTCAATCACATAACCAACAAACAAGAGCTTTTACCATTTATAAGAATATTCTGGCTTCTATCAAGGGCATCACTAAAGAAGTATGTTATGGCACCAGTAACAAAAAATAATTTTGCACCTTACACTTTTATCTGGCACTTGTCAACTGTAACATTATTCTACATAAGTAAATCTTCTCCAGAATTATGATGAAAGAAACCATAGATACAACACAGAAAACATACTCTATGTATATAAACTGAATCTAAACTTATAGAGCTGAGTATTTTTGACTAGATGCAGTAATTTTGGAGTCTGGTGGTAAAAACTACCTTCTTTCTGACAACTTGAGTGTAGCCATGTTGTTTGTCTAAGATGGTCTGTATGGAGTGTTGAATCACTAAATTGTACAGCTGAAACTAATATACTGTACGTTAACTAATTGGAATTTAAGTAAGAACTTTTAAAAAGGAAATTGTTTGTCAGATGATAAGAGCACAGACATTTTTCTTAAGATCGAAGAAGATATTTAAATGAAAAAAGTCATGTTGGAAACAACCCAAACTCTACTTGCCCGTAGATTTCTACCTTGGTCTTGTTGTGATCTAAGGCTAACAACAATACAAAACACTTACGGAAGTGTTACTTTGGACTGAGTTACTCACACGCCAATAGTTGGGTCTCTGCACACTTATATTCAAAGGCACAATAATGCTTTTAATCCCAGTAGACAGAAAAACAGGAATAGTTGTGAGTGACAATTATAACTCAAGATTCTTAAAAGAGTTGAAAAGGATCCTACTAAGCATCACACTTACTTTATGGCTTCACACATGTCCAGCCCCATTTTCACACAGTTCTTGGCATGGTTTGGGAGAGATATAGGGAGTCCGGATACACAATAGTAGCAGTCTCCCAAAATTTTTATTCTCATGCATTCATTCTCCTGGAAGAAGAAATCACAGCATTCAGTTGCGCTCAGTACTTACACAAAGGTTTAGATTTTCCGAATATCGTCAAAGGCATGTTCTACTGATACCATCACAATGACCAGGGCTTGTGGGGACAGAAATGAGCACTGGTTGTGTTTCCCTTCATGATCCAACAAGGATGGGCCACCCTCACCTACATGCTCCTTTGCCGGAGCAGGAATAATAAGGAAAGGGGAAGGAAAGGAAAGCAGAGAGAATGTTCTGGAATGATTTACTCTTAACAGTAGCAGAGGGGTACAATGACAGGGTCATTCTCTCCAGCCCAAACATCCCAAACACTGGTGGCAAAATGAAATAGTCCACGCAGAGCAGAATCTTCCAGGACAGTGAATGATGACTAGAACTCAAATGGAATTAGAACTGTATGCCAATCCCTACTATGCTCATGTTTTTGTTTTTTTTTTTTCATTTATTTAAAGCTGAAGGAGATTCTTACCTGCAGAATGTAACTTCTGATAAACATCTCTATAATACAATAAGCTACCATTCAACATTGCCAAGTAATTTAAAACTTAATTCTGACCTTAGGTTAAACTATTTTAATATGAAATGAGATTCATTATTTTTCTTGGCTGGGTTGTTTTATATTATGATATTGAGATTAGCTTCATTTATATGTAGTAATCCTACATGCATTTCTAACTTTTCTAGTACTTTATAGACTCGTCAGTAAGGAAAAAAAGAAAGGGAAAAAGACAGGCAAAAGAAAAGAAGCAAAAAACCCCAAAGATGTGCCAAACACAGATCTTTTCCTTCTTAACACTAACACAGGCTTATGTATATACTGAACAAATCTGAAATAATAAAATGAACATAAGATTTTCTTGTTCTTAAGTATGCGTTAAGTTTGTTGAAGATTTTGCATACTTCTTTTCCTGCCTGATATGGAGTGCGCAAGCTAGGGCATATTTTCATACTTATCTATGATGCTGTAGACAATGTGCTTAGTAACTCCTGATTAAAAATATCGTAAGTAATAAAAAGGCAAACAAGTATGTATTAATAGGTCTCCATCCCATATTGTTAAATAGATATTTTGAATCTAGAAAACACTGGATTAACAAAAGTGAATTCTTGGCAAACTTATCAAAGATCAGTTGACCCCTATACATGTGTGCATGGGTTTATTTCTGGACTCTCAGTTCTGTTCCATTGGTCTATAGGTCTGTTTTTAATGCCAGTATCATACTGTTTTGATTCTGTAGCTTCATAATTCATTTTGAAATCAGGAAGTGTGATGCTTCCAGCTTTGTTCTTCTTGCTTACAATTGCTTTGGCTATTTGGGATCTCCTGTGGTTCTTTATGAATTTTAGATTGTTTTTCTGTTTCTGTAAGAGATACCACTGGGATTTTGATAGGAATTGCACTGACTCTGTAGATGCTTTGGATATTATGGACATTTTAGCAATATTAGTTCTTCCAACCCACGAACATGGATGTCTATTTATTTGTGTCTTTTTAGATTTCTGTCATCCATGTTTTGTGGTTTTCAGTGTACAAGCCAATTCACCTACTTGGTTAGGTTTATTCCTAAGTATTTTATTCTTTCTGATGCTAATGTAACTTTTCTTGATTTCCTTCCAGATACTTAGTATTAGCATAAAGAAACACAACTGTTTTTTGTACACTGATTTTGTATCCTACAACTTTACTAAATTCATCTATTAGTTATTAAAATATATTTGAGAGACAGAGAGTGTGTGAGCAGGGGGAAGGACAGTGGGAGAGGGGAGAAGGAGAGAAGGAGATCCCCAGCTGAGTGCAGAACCAGACATGGGGCTCAATCACATGACCATGACATCATGGCCTGAGCCAAAATCAAGAGTTGATGTCCAACTGACTGAGCCACCCAGGCACCCTCTATTAGTTCTAACAGATTTTGTGGACATTTTAGGGTTTTCTATACACAAGATCATGTAATTTGCAAACAGGGATAGTTCTACTTCTTTTATGATTTGGATGCCTTTTATTTCTTTATCTTGCCTAATTGCTCTGGCTACTTCAAGGACTAAGTTGAACAGAAGTGGTGAGAGTAGACATCCTAGTCATGTTCCCAAAGGGTATTTAATTTTGTCAAATTTTGTCAAATGCTTTCTCTGCATCTTCTGAAATGATCATGTAATTTCTATCCTTCATTCTATTAATGTGGTCTATTATGTTGATTAACTTGTGTTGAACCAACCTTGTATTCCAGAAATAAATCCTACTTTATCATTGTGTACAGTCCTTTAAATGTGCTATTTGAATTCAGCTTGCTAAGTGAAATATGCCTGACTTTATTCAGGATATCTCATGATCCTGAATAAGAGAGTGCATGATCTCACTTATATGAGGAATCTGGAATAGCCAAAGTCACAGATCAGAGAGTAGACTGGTAGTTGCCAGGCATGAGGGAAGGGAAAAATGGAGGTTATGGGTCAGAGGGCATACAGCTTCAGTTATGTAAGAGGTAAGTCTTGGAGATCCACTGTATAGCATTGTGTCTATCGTTGACAATACTGTACTGTATACTTCAAAACATGCAAAGAAGGTAAAGCTTATGTTAAGTGTTTTAATTACATCATCATCAATAATAAAGAGGGAAAGAGGACATTTCTGTATGTGGTGGATATGTTTATGGTATATTGTGGTGATGGTTTCACAGGTGTATGCTTATCCTCAAGCTCATTACCTTTATATATCAAATATGCAGTTTTTTTGTATGTCAATTATACCTCAATAAAGAGGCTTAAAAGATTTTTAAAATAAGTGAATGATCTGATTTTGAGTTCCTTAGCTTAGTTATGTGCCTTATGTAGAATTCATTCAATTGGCTGAGCTGTTTGCTTATGATGCATGTTATTTAACCAGGAGGCATGAAGTGATTCCCAAAACATGCTCCCTCTGTGACCAACAATGGATGCACCAAGCCATCCTAGGCTATATGCTGATATCGCCTGGACATTCCTTTGTTATAACCACCAGAGAGGAAGAGACGGCCACACCAAGTACTTCTGTTATGAGCACTGAATTTTGTCTTCCCCAAATTCATATGTTGAAGTCCTAACACCTGGTGCATGTGAACTTGATCTCACTGCAGACTTAGTTAAGATGGGGTCGTACAGGGGTTGGTTGGGTCACTAATCCAATATTCGGTGCCTTTATAAAAATGGGATATTCAGACAGTGAGATATGCCCAAAGGGAGAATGCCATTTTAACATTGGAGATATGTTGTCACCCACCAAGACTGGGATCTTTCTTTCTAATGTGACAAAAGTGACTTTTTAGTAATTCAAACTTTTAAGGCATTATTTAAGTTTTAAATCTTTTTCTAAAAATGAGCAGCCAAAAAGCTCAACCTCTTCCTTTGGTTTGGTAAAAGGAAGAAAGCTGTGCTAGCCTCTTACTGCTTTTTTAAAATCCCCAATGATATCCATCATGGTCAGGCAGGCAGCAGAGGGCACCTCCTGGGGAGCCTGACCCAGGAGTGACCCTGTGAACATCAGAAAGCCACATTTATCTTAAGAGGCTTGCCTGGAATGTTCTGTATGGTTTAAAAGTGAGATGAATCTTGCAGTGAACTAAATTTGGGACCAACTCTCTCTCCATATATAAATAATTCACTTTAATAAGCATAATTTAGTTTTTTTTTCTGGAAATAATTCAAAGAAAGAATGAAGCTGACTGGTAATGCGTTATGAGGTGGAAGTAAAGGGCTGGCAAGGAGGGAACTATTTTTTATCACTATTCCCACCAGGAACCCTCATGGTTCCAGTAAATATGCAAGTTCTAGTTTTGGATTGCCTGTCACCATTTCCTCTCCATGAAATTTCCCATCCATGAGCACATGAATGGGAAATAAGGAACTGACATTTCTGTTCAAGTGGCACAAAGGTCAATAGATATAAATGAGACAATAGTAAACAAAGGGCTTAGGTGGAAAATGTGCAT